>NC_092075.1:4960000-5105000 GCF_039877785.1 Chaetodon trifascialis | reverse complement strand
CACCTCTCTTCTTTCAATCCCTTTTTTCTCATTACAGTTTCTCTTTCGCTTCGGACACAGCTATATGTATATGAGCTTGAAACCCATTGCTTCAGTATTGTTGAATTGAGGGATCAAAATCTAAGTGGTTCACAGGAGTGTGGGCCTATTGTTAGAATGAAGGTATGAATGTGTGAGAGGAGTGTGTGTTGGTGGATCAAAGCGGTAACGAGCCATTACAGTCAAGTCGTTATGTAAGTGAAGAGTGCTTTCACATAGAATGTGATTTAGTGCCTTAATGGAGCACCGTGTTATTTTGTTTAGGTTTCCGCTGCAGACAGATGGAGCCATTTTGTGTAACGTGCAAGTCCGATGGCTGTGTGGAACCAGGGGCTTTACTAGTCTGAAGGTTTTAAATGACAGCAGCTGTCCCATGTGCTTTTGGCCTTGCCTACCCTCTATCCGCCTTTGTTGTCTGGCCCTCACACTGTCTTTTTCTCTTTTTTTTCCTGTTCTATACCTCTTGCTGACACAACTGGACAGGGCATTTCAATATCAGATATGTAGTGTTGCAAGGTGGCCAGGAGGCCTTGAGAGACAGAGAGCGCGAGAAAGGACAGGAGTGAGAATGAAAACAGGAGTTGATAAAAGCAGGAGAATAAAGAAAAAAAAAAGAGCAAGAGTAGAGAAACAAAAGAGCAACCCGGAGTAGAGTAGAGAGGACACGAGAGGGCTGAAAAGTATGAATCACAGTCGGTCCCAGATCAGTGTTGAGCAGGCAGCAGGCTAGCTGGGGGCATATGTACCTTTTGCAAGATGACGCAGATGCATTCCAGCTACTCAAAATCCCCCATACCTCAAACAGAGGATTGTTATCACACATACCACACATGGCTGTTGCTGTTCCACAGTCGATTCTTGGATCAGTTACAAGGCTCATCACGGCAGCCCCAGAGCATCACCAAGGGCTCACTTGCATCCAAAACAACAGCTGCAATAGAAAGTAACTTCATGTAATTGATTTGTGATTCTTTGTAATTGTTTTGATTTTGTGCTTTACACGTACTTTAGCGTGTATTTGCGTGTGCGTGCACATGTGCGCTCGCGACCTCGGTGCATAGAGTTTGTTTGGGTCAGCATAATGTAGATGTTGCTTCTGTGCCTTTGTGCCTTTGTATGGATGCAAAGAAAGTAAAGCTGAAAAGGAAACATCAGGAAGGTACGGCAGGGCAAGGTTATACTCTACCTCCGAGAGCATGTATTGATAGATGTGTCAGCAAGCTCACCTGATGGCAGGGTTTCGCAGTAGAGCTACGACTGTGAGAGGGTGGCTAAGGCATTAGATTTCCATCTGCAGGATTCAGCCCCTCGTGCATGTTTGTGTGTCACTCTGTGTGTGTCATATCTGTTCAGAAAGAAATACTCATGAACGTGAAACAAAAACACTCCAAAGGAAGGATAAATGTGCATAGTCACCCCACTACTTTACTTTGGAAGACAGTAATATCGCCACCCTGCAATTCATCATTCACTTCCCTGCTAAATCATCATTAAAAATTCATTGGAAATAACCTGTGAGAGGCAGATGAGAGGTGTGCAGATGGAGGGAAAAGAGTGGGCTGGAAATGAGGTAGCGTGGCAGAGTGAGGGATGAAAGAGACGCAGTGTGTGCATGCGTTCGAGAGTTCAGTCATCTTGATGGACAACGAGCTCGGCCCATTCCACCGACAGACTGGGCCCTATCTCCATATTTGCAGTGAGAAGTGTCCAATTTCCTCCTGGTGATTTCAATCTAAGAGTTAAAGAGCTCCGTTCAAGTGACGCTTGAGTCTTGATCAAACAGAGATGTGCGATTAGGGGCCTGCTTTTAAGGGGACATACTTCCCACAACGTAATGGACTTGTTCTTTTTTCCTCCCCGGTGCTCATCATTAATCAACGCTCGCGAATGCTCAAGCATTCAAGCGCGCAAGCACAACAAATCACATACGCTCACGACCGCGGTTCCCTTTTGTGATGGGTTACGTGTCGGACTGAGAATGCAGACTGAACAGTAAATAATAAGAGAATTAATTAGACTCTGAAAATCCAGTGAATAATTTATGATAAATGAAGAAGTTTAATCAAGCAATCAATCTACGCTGACCGCCGGATCTGGAGCAGAAGAATATTACAGGACAGAGGGCGGAGGATGAGGATGCAGTTTTAACTCCACATAAACCGGTTAAACACACAATCACAGTGGAACCTGCTGGAGCACAGAGGATGTCTGCAGGCTAGCCAGCCCTCGTTGTTAAAACAGCGATGCTAGCGTGTGGCATCTGTTCCACCGCTAACATGCAGAGAGCCTTTTTTTTAATCTTCGTGTTAAACTGCCGGTGCGCCTGTGATTTAGCCACGTCGCTCTCTACCTCTCTCATACTTAGCAGGCT
This sequence comes from Chaetodon trifascialis, assembly GCF_039877785.1. Taxonomy (NCBI): domain Eukaryota; kingdom Metazoa; phylum Chordata; class Actinopteri; order Chaetodontiformes; family Chaetodontidae; genus Chaetodon; species Chaetodon trifascialis. The sequence continues at coordinate 5,102,590 of NC_092075.1, read as the reverse complement.
CTCCAAAATCACATTATTGGTTCTCCTCTGAGCCAAATGGAGTCATTTCCTCAGCGAACTGACTTCATATATTTACCTGCTAATGACTTGCTTAAGCTAACGTTGACAACATAATAGCATCATTATGGGCCCGCCACCATCAGGTGTCCCAAGGTTAATAGTAGCATTAATTTGACTAGAAGGATGGAGGCCTAGAAATCCTTGTTGCCCCTGTTAAGGAGTATTCTTGATCTGTGAGTTGGATGCAAAAAAATGAAAGACTGAATTGATTATACGTGAATATTTTGAGTTGATGAGATGCAGCACCAAAAATCAAGAATTATTCCCATCTTTAAAAATGGATGCCACTAGGGTGATACTGACCACAAGCACAAGCTTGTAGTCAACGTTGCTTCAGTATCATCCAGGCATCAAACCAAACTTTTGTTTTTTACACATTCTCTGATAAGCAGAAAAAAAATCATGGAAGAGGTGAGGTGATTGATAGGAGGATGAGACAAGCAGCAGGAGGACGAGCATAGTTTCAGGAGAGAGACAAAAAAAATTACGCTATGCATGAAAATTATTCAGAACTAGACAGACAGGGGGAAGCACAAAGACATGCAGAGATGTATTTATTGCAGCGATCCTATTAAACAGTTATGACAAACTCATGGCTAATATATTAACAGACTTATCCACCAACATCCATTATTTATTCATCATCAAAAATTCAATATGGCACACTGTGTGCCATTATTCAGATGTGCTGGGAGAAAGTGGCACATTTGAATAAATGAGGAATTGTAGGACTCACTCCCATGGCTTGTTGTTATTCCAAAATCCTCTCTTTAAATTATTCAAGCATTAAATCAATCATAAAATGTAGGAGATGGATTGATGGTGGAAAAAAATCCCCTCCTGAGCTCACATAGCTGGATTCATTATATTGTCGGGAGGAAACGTTTTATTGTTGTTGTCTCCTTGAAAAAAAAAAAAGCACACTCACAAAAAATCAGACTTATCAAGAGTGTTGGAAGTGACTCTGTCATACACCATCTGGCTCCTGTTTTTCATTAGCAGGAAAGGAAAACATTATGTTTTCTACACGTTTCAAGTCGCATCTCATTTCAGGGCACTTTCTGACCCACTGCTATATCCGCAGTAGTCAAACTCCTATTTACTATATTTGGTTTGTCTTGTTTCCTCTGGTGATATTCTGCACCTCTCGGCAAGACCCAAGCCTGAATGAGATTGGATATGGAAATGTAGAGTGCTGCAGACCAGTACTTTCTGCTGATGTCGTGGAACTTGGCAGCGTGGAGAACAGGACATATTCCTCAGAGAAACAAACACTCTCATACAGACACCTCTGTGCAAGCGTACACACCAAACCAGACTCGTGCACATGCTCTTCAGGTAATGCAGTTCATTACAGAAAAAGCAACCTCAGTAGAAAGCTACATATGTAAAGTGTGGATTTTTCAACATTTCAATTTTGCAAATCTCATTAAGTAGATGCGGGTAAATATACAGGCAACACTTCAACTCAATGGGTGTAATTTACCTCTTTAAGTGCAAAGGAACCAAGCACTTCCTTTAATCTCCCTAATACTATACGTATATCACACACAATGATGTGTTGAACAATAACAACACTTGCTGTAGAGTCTACATGCACGCTAGCAGCTCTGTGAGGCTGTAATTTAGCGCAGCAATGAGCTAAATGCTAAAGATGGCAATGCTTATATGCTGATTTTTGTGATGTTTGCTGTATTTACTGTCAGAGTTGAGTGTGTTAGCATGCTAACGTTGCTAATTAGTACTGAACACAAAATACAGCTGATTGGTACTTGGACATAATAACAAGTATCAGAAAATTTCAAAATGTTAACCTGATGATGGCAAAACGGTAAGTTAAACTATCATAAAGCTACTATAGTTCATCTCATGGGGGACACAAATGTCTGAACCAAATTTAGTTGCAATCCACCCAAAAAATGTTGAGCTATGTAAGATGTCTAAGTGAGAAAGTTCCCCAAAAGTGAAGCCAAAACATATTGATTGTCCCCTGATGGCCGGCTCCCGTACATGCATGTTAGCAGATGGGCCAAACTAAAGTGCGCGTCCAATAAATTTTTCCTGTAGATGTTTCTGTCATTTTCGGCAGTTCTTATCTCACTGATCAGGTGTTCATTTTTCTCATAAGTTTGGTTTTAATTAATTCTGGATGCTATAAAAACGGGGTGTTACTTCATGATTGACAGCTGAGGTGAGTCGAGCAGGTGTATGGGCAGGACCTTACTGATACTGTATTGCCAACCCTTCCCCCCGATCACTACTGCGCGCTTGTATCTAAGATATTTTGTCTTAATTTTTGTACAGTGGGAGGAAGTAGAGGCTAAAAAAGGAGTATAATAATTTGAGTTTTCCGTGTACAAGCACATTCAACTGGACCGTTGACAGCTCTGGTTTGTGAAATGCCAGCATACAGTATTTTGCTTTGCTGACATTTTGTCTGACTTAGCTCTAAGTTAATGCAGGCGTTACACATAATGACCACTTGTGCAGCACTGTTCAATCTAATACAACACCCCTGTAGTAAACAGTGACAACACTTGTCAGGCTTTTAATGTTTCGTTGAGATTGTGTCAGAGAGGGTGTGGGTGGTTTTGGGCTTTCGCTTTGTTGTTGTATTTGATTGCAGTTGTTTCTGTCACTGAATCCAAGGACTTGGCCAACATATTGCCCAAACACTGTGGTGTTCAGTCACAGGACTTACTGTCTGTGGTACAGTCAAGCGCTGCAATTGGATCTGTATAATACAATGGAAGCCAATAATGGAGGACAGGCTGACCAGCTTTCTGCTTTCTTTTTGGAGCATCACACTGTCAATAAAAATCCCAAACACTCTCCCAGGCTATGCTGTATCTACAGGGGGATAAAAATAAAGGCAAGAAGGTCAAGTGAAGTGTCTCCATTATTTATCAAAACCAAGGTACAGCCTGTCCAGGTCCAGTATTTCCTGTTCGCTCATGCACTTGTTTTGGAGCTTGTTCTAAACATTCAGGTATCGTATTGGATTAGGAGGAGTCTAGAAGGGTACAAGTTCCATTAAATGAGGAATTTTAGTATTACCAGAAAAGGCTGACAGTAGCGTGATAGTAGATGGATGGAAATCACAATGCAGTCATAATTGTCCTATATACAGTTTCACCTCCATCATGGGAAAATGACTAAATCATAGCATGCTATGCCAATATTCCTATCCCCATTCACTGCTAGTGTTCGTGCAGGCTGTTACAACCAGAGTCATTATTTGTCCTCCATCTGTGCGTTCTTATGTTTTTTAAATCTTCTTCGGCTGGTATGATATTATGTGAAATCTTGAGAATGCACAGAAGAATTAAAGCAAATGCAGCTTAGCAACTGTTCCTTTTCCTTTCTATACGATACGCAACCTCACATTCACCCTTACGCTCCGCTCAAAGTCCTACATGGAAATTTCCTGGCTAAGTTGTCAGATGATATGGTAATTGCAGCTCCAGTATAAGTTAGTAGTATAAAAGCTCTCATCGAGCCTGTCAGCGGAGCACAGTCGACGCCATTTGTCTGCCACCTTTAGCCAAATCTTCCTTACAGATGCAGTGACTAATAGATGAAGCTTGCGAGAGACGGGGATGGACTACAGAGAGCGTGAGAGAACGTGTTAAAAAAATAGTCTGATATCCAGAGAGTTTTGAGAGAAAGAGGCCTTGGAGAAACTTGGAAAGTACAAAACAAAACCCCGAAACAACTAAGCTGCCTCAGTTAGCCTCATTTCTTCTTTTTTTTTCATCACTGAATTTGTGAGAAGACAGAAACAGTAATTGTCACATAATCACCGACAAATCTTCAAAATTGCTCCTCAGCTTTGTTTTGGTTCATATGCAGTGTCTTTCTTTTAAGTGTCTTTCTTTAATCCTCCCCACATGTTAAACTTGCGCTCGCTCTCTCTAAGCCGCTCTCGCTCGGGGAATGGAATCTGGCAGGCTTCTCACAGGCGTCTATAATGTGCTAACATAAGAAATCAATCAGACTCACAGTATTTCTGCAGCCCCTCGGCTCACATTAATTGATTGCAAATGTGTTGAAGCTGAAGAGGGAAAGTCTTTAGCGCTGTGGCGAAGGGTGGTCGAGGGGAGTGGATGGCGGAGAGAAAGGACGATGGGAGGTGAGTGGGAGGAGTGAGCAAAGAGGAGGGGTCTGGCTCTGCTGACCTTTGTTTTGGTAGGCTGACGTGGTTCACCTCAGGGTCAACGCGCTGTCCGTCATCAGCCGGCCGGGCTGAGAAAATGATGATAAGGTGTTTCATATTTTAGATGACTGGGGTGTGTTTGCTGTGTGCTGTGCTTTTTCCAGTATGTGTGGCATGACAGCCGCTGTCAGCCTGGAGGGGGATAGGTCAGAGGTCACCTCGATGGTGGTGGCAGAGATTCCCGCCAGGCGCCATCAGTAAACTAACCTGAAGGACAGTTCATCAAATTTAATCAATAAGTTTGCATACATGGACATGAATGTTTCATTTTTTCTGTGACACTCGATTATCAAACAATATGGATGAACACAGTACAAAGAGCTGCAAAGACCAGAGTTCGATTCCCATTTTTCTAAATCTAACCAAGAAGCTTTGGTCAAGCGAACTGTGACGGTCACCTGAAATGTTGAAAGTGTAACGAGCTTTGTTGAAACATAAAACCAACCGCCGCGTGGTGTTCTGCATGCTAACCTTCTAGCGCCACGTTTGTGTCACACAGCACTTCAAACTTTGACTCTGCTGATTCACGAGTATCTCCGTTAAAATTAGGGATCTTTTTAAAAATCTCTGCTGTTTTCTAAACAAACCGATTACCATATTAAAATGATAATTTGTACCTAATGCGTTTTGTAATGGCTTTTTGACTGTTGTTACTGATTTGAGTCACTTTGAGGTTTTTTTTTAAAGCTCAAAACAAATTATCTTGCCGTTGCCACTCAATTATGACTCAGAGCAATTTCATATTTCATGCTCACACGGCTCTTGAGGGATGCCTCACCAGTAAAATTTGCTTTCTATTGAATGCATCTCGAGAGTGAAAGGCTTGTTTATCCATTTGGAGAAGATGACTGTCAGAGGGGGGAGCAAGAGTAAGTAAGAGCTCAATAGTAGCTTGGTGTATTTATATCATGGACATACACTTAGAAACACCGAAGGGGGCTGATGGAGATGAGGATTGAAGTGGATTACTGAGCTAGGACAGCACCACTGAGAGAACAAAATCTTGTGTTTATAGGCTTTCATGAAACACACGAGCGGCGAAACATACGTCTGTCCGTGGCCATATGCAGCTCAGCAGAGTGGCTTTGGGCCTCCCTCTGCGGGGGCTGCAAGGCTGATTGAAGGGGTTAAAGAGGAGATTAAAGTGATAATGTACATCTCTAATCCCCAGCACTTTCAGAGGGCAAAGAGGCAGAACTGCCTGCAACCGCGGAGCCGGACGCGAAGATGGCGCATCGGTGGCCATCGGGGTCAGCTGTCACCATGGCAACAGATTATTCAGAATAATTATCTGCCATATGTGCCTTGTCACAATTAGAAGTTGGCCGTGAGCTGGGTCACAGGTCAAACGCTGATCAGAGTATTGGGAACGGTGGCAGGCGTAACCCCTTATTTATTAGAATGAAGTTCATCTTGCTTATCGCTCCTGTCACTCGAGCCGCGACCACACAACCTGCACTCTGAGCAGATGTTCCCCGAGATGTGACGCTGCGTCACTTTGTTGCAGTGACTTACTCTAAATGTCACTGCACGCTGTGCATACTGAGCTCTCAATAGCCCGTTCTTCAATAATAGATCTTACAAAATGAAAATCTGGAAATGAATAAAATGGATTTATGATTTCAATCAGAATACTAAGCTTCTTGAATCGACTTTTTGGCTGAGTAGCGAGGAGAGGAAATGACTGTGTGAGGGGAGTGCGCAAATGTGAGCTGACACAGGCTCAGGGGGAAAAAAAAATGAAAAACTTTTGTGGTTTGTTCTCCCGACCAAGCCTTCCATTAGGAGTCCAGACGTTTTAACTCATCACTGCAGCTCTCCCGCAGGAGTTATACAGAGAATGCTTCATTTCCCATAAAGCCCTGTTCACACTAGCACCCTGGGAAAAGCAGCAACAAGGTGCAAAGTGGTTTATACATTATAGTGGATCATTTATTCTGTCACTCTGGCCCATGTGAGGAAAGTCATTTGGAGTAAGATACCTCTCTGTTGTTGCCGTTTCGCATCCTGTAAAGCAGAAGCAGCAAAATCATCCTTCAAAATCACTGTTAATTAATTCTGAAAAGTTAGAGGAAGGTAAAACAGCTGTGATTTTAACAACAGCTTCTTACTTTCTACATATTGTCACACTGCAGACACGTGGCGCCGCCTGCAACAAAACATCCCCAAGTCAGCCGTGGCAATCTCTATTCAGATCGCGTCTCCGCTTCCAACTGCGGATTTGGTTCGAACCAGTCTGAAGATCCCTGGGGAAGTGTGAAACGTGACAGCTTAACCAGTTTTTAAAACACTCAGGATACCTCAGGCTTATTACTGCGAGCTGTCAGACTGTGTGAGATGCACAGTGACACTGTTTTTCCCTGATCAAATTTGTCACATCATGCCAGGCAGGATCACAGGGTGGAGGCCCTGCTGATGTGTTAGGAGAGAGCCTGGATATGTTCAGACAAGCTACTTATGCTTAAACACCAATTAAGCCCCATACGCTACTTACATCTATGGTCTATTAGATTGTCACCCATCACTATTAGGAGACACTTGAGGCCCTCTGGCATTCTGGGAAAATAATTACATTCTTTTCTGCGTCATAATTACTGCCTTGAAAGTGTCTCTTTCGAACACTAACAAAGCCAGCTCTTACTCTTTCTCTGTCTCCCCGGTCCTCCCTCCCCAAGCTCTGCCTTTCTCATCTCTTGTCTGCTGTCTCTCCAGACACTAATGAAGTGGTTTAATCTCGTAACTCCACAGGAATTGTCAGCGGAGGACCGCATTAATTAAGTTCTTGTGTGTATTCCTTTTAAAGTTTCCACATTTCCAGAACGGGCCGACCATATAAACATGTTTACCGACATCACTGGCTGTTGCTTTGTGTGGAATTGGCATCGTGAAGGGATTAGCGTGAGTTTTGGGAAATTTAGCTGATTAGTTAGAATGAAACTAATGCAGTTTTTTCTCTGAAAAGTTTGATAGCGTATTGATTTCCCATTTGCAACTTTACTCAACCGTATAAACACACAAATCTTGATTCTACAGTTGCAGGTATTTGTATTTTACATCATGGTGATGGTGGTGTTGATCCTCCAGCATCATAATTAACGCTGCTCCAGAACTGTCATTGCAACTGAACACCTACCTCACTAAGTTCATCTCCCTCATCTCAGGTTGGTTCATGAGATCACGTGAGAATCATGAGATCACGCGGTTGGATATACATAGTGCACAGCTTGCCTGTTCCAGAGCGTGACTGACGTTAGCACTGGCTAACCACACTCAACTGGTCTATTTATGCAGTCAGTCTATTTTGATTTAGTCCTTGCCTTCTTCACAGTGTTCATTTGGATTACACTTTCTTTGACATTGCCTTACTGCATTTGTGGAAAAAATGACAGTTGTGGCAGTTCCTTTTATAAACAGCCAGAGAGCAAGCCACTGCTTCTGCTTCATATTTGCCAGCTCCTGAATCCGAGGATTCAGACTGTTGACTTAAGATCTTAGCTTTTCAGAATAAAGTGTACCTCCGTTTTACATCTCTCTCCTACACCTCTTTTGTATTTCACCAGCTTATAGCTGTCACAGTTCTTTTCTTATTCAGACAATGGCATATGGTGCTTTATACTAGACTACAATTTGGACGCCATTGACTCTGCCTTCATAAATTTTTCAATTGTGCAATTGAACTTTTTAAAATGTGCTCCATTATATCTCCCAGACTATTGAAATGTGAGGATTTTTGCCATATGAAGTCTTGAATTGCTGCATACTTTCTGGGTAATGTCACTACACTGGATTACAATGTTGCATTAAGCGAAAAGTGAATCTCGTGTCTGAACAAGCTGAATTCAGAACTCATTAAATTCACCACCAGTTTCTGAGCAACTGCATAAAAAAGACAGGGAGGGAATCATCTCATGAACCACAGGTCAGCATGACATGAGACTTGGCAGGTACATTAATTGGATGTGGCTTAGTTTGTGATACCCTCAGGTAAGTTTCTTCAGATATGAGGGCCATATTGATCATAGTCGAAAAGACTTTAAAAGACGTTCCACGCCAACATGCATCTAGTATGTGTCTTAATTCACACACTTTTTTGACATGAATGGTTTCCATGAAAGCTTTGTATTTGCTTCCTAATGAAGTGGAAAGTAATGCACAAGTGCTTGCAGCTATCTTTTGTTTACTTACTTAGTAGGTAGAAGTGTCTCATGCATAATCCCTTATCCCTTTTGTTTTGACCAGCTGCTATGGCGTGACTGCACTATGTAAACACATTATCTGGCAGTTAGTGAGACGCAGTCTTTTATATTCACCTGCCTTTTCTTTTCATTATTTCCAAACTAAACATTTACTCACAATGACACCAAAAGTATCTCATTTCCAACAAGTTACGCAATTTCATAAACATTTCCGTGTTGCTGATTCCGCCTCTTGAAAAGTCAGTGATCAAACCCCCGCACTCTGCATCAAGAGGCCCCTTCACGATGCACGCGTCCCCTCATTCTGCTGTATGTACTGCACTCATTGAAGGGTTATTTTGCACAGAAATTTAGAATGCTTCCATTGTAGTGAAGGCCCTTTTGAGAAAATTGCTTTTGTATTTAGGAGTGGTGCCACTACCAGTAGTACCACTACACTGCTGGCATGCGGTTTACCTTTGTAACTGCTAGCTCGAGTCCAGTCAGAAACAATACAGTTACAGTCACTTCACAATGATAAGAAGTCAGGTTTACTGATGGAAAAATGGCTTCCCATTGACTTTCATGATCAGAACCCAGTTAGAGTGTGTGTAGGGACTAAGTAAACATATATTATTGTAGTTCTTTATTTCATCTTTTTATTTCAAGCTTCATTTCTCAGAATAGAAACCACAGAGAGGTGAGATATTACACTTCATAGGTTAGGGGAACTGTTTTGTTTGTTTGTGATACCACAACTTGGGTGTATGATAGGAAAGTTGAGTTCACATAAAAATCCATGACCTTAGAAGACCAATATCCACTGCAGCACGACCTCCCCTCAGGGGGGCGAGTGAACACACAGCACTTACCACCCAATAGCACTCAACCAACACAACCTTTAGTCACGCAGTACCACGCACGTGCACACGCTCACACTGATACAAATACTTGCAGTTTTTCACATAAATGAAGCACTGGGCATGCGCACGCACATACACACACACACAGCCATAAACAGTGTGAGTAAAGGAGCAAACACCACATTTGTCTTGCACCATCAGCATCAAAATCTGATCTCTTTGCCAAGGTCAAACTGACAAGATGTAGGGTATCCCCTGCACACAAACACAGTCACAGACATAGACACAGACACACGCACACACACACACACACACACACACACACACAACGCCACCCTGATGTGCCACTTGAGCCACAGCCATAAGTCATTCTGCAAGCTAGCTGTTCCATGAGGTGTAGACACCAGTATCCATAACATGCATGTATTATTTATGAGTGCTGTATGCTTTGCACATAGTGATGTATGCAAATGTATACATTAAGGAGAGGCGACTCTTCATTTCTGCCTGTTAAAGGAAGTATCTGCCTTCTTATCACACTGCTATTAAAATAGCAAGGCTGTGGGGCAGAGATCCATCTTGTCTTTTAATGGCATTTCTGTGTGTGTGTGCAGCGCATGAAGTTGTGTGACTACAATCTTGTGTCTGTGTCTGTGTTATGCGTGCGTGATTGCGCTGTTGCACTTAACCGTGCTTGCAACTGCAATCAGGAATGTAAGTGGCCTGCAATTTCAGAAGGAGAAATTGAAGTGGTGACAGGGAAGCAGGCAGAAGGAGACTGTGAAGTTAAAATGCGAGCCTTCCTTCATGAGAATCATTTTGATTATTCCTGTAAAGAAAATAGCATCATAATTACCTCTTTTCTATTTCATGCAGGAATGAGTGTGTGCCTTTAACAAAGATATCTTTGTGCTCGTGTGTGTTGAAGCAGCATTAGCAAGGTGGCCATTCGGTTGTTAAGGACCCTCGCAGTGCAATAAGAATGTTTTTACTGTCACAGAAGTGCTGTTTTTGCATTTCTAAACTCCCATTAGAATACATTTTCGCCTGATGTGTGTGTGTGTGTGTGTGTGTGTGTGTGTGTGTGTGTGTGTGTGTGTGTGTGTGTGTGTGGGTGTGTGTGAGTGTTAATGCATCTGAGTCTTTCGGCAGTTTCTACACTCTTACTCACTACACTACACTCTTGCTCGGCCTTGAGTCTTGCACATGAAAGTTTAATCTCAAGTCAAGACAAGTCAAGTTTATTTGTATGGCCCAGTGTCATATCCAGCGTGTGAATGGCCACAACAGCAACAATTTCTGACGGGGGAAAAACACAAAAAATGCAAGGAGTAAGAAAAATCCTTAGGACGGGAAACTCAAACAGGGATCCTCTGTCTTCAAATGGTGAGGATGGCAGGAGCAGTAGCTGGGGAAAAGGCAATTAGAAAATGAAAATAAGTTGTTGTAATTACCACAAATAGATGTAGTAGACGGTTGGGTGGTTGAGCTTTTTGAACAAGTATTGTACATGTTTGGAGCCCCGCCATGTTTAGGCTGTAATGAATGAACATTAGCAGATAAGGGGGCACAAGCGAGAGCAGTCTCCGATCATCCTGTGTCCTGAGGGAAGAGCGGTAACAATATATGCCGTAACACCCATGCGAAATTGAAAGCCCTCTTTCGGTCTTGCCGTTTCACTTCACGCTCACAGAAGCAGCCATTCTGACCTCACCGTGATTGTGTGCTTTATAATCGCGGCTGCGGTGATATGTTTCTGCATTCCGGTGTGTGCACGCGCCTCAGGGACGGTGGGTGACAGACTCGCCCCCTGTGTGTGGCCGATTGCAGTGCGAGCGCCAAGGACAAGCAGTGGAGGGTAGAGCGGGTGATTTGTCTCTTAGGATTGAACTCATCTCCCTGGTCTCCCGCGGGCCTCTCCTCCCTCTTTCTCTGCATGCTGTCTTATTTTGAAGGTGAAGCACATTTCTCTCTGTGTTTGCATGCATCTGTTTTAGCTGATGCAGCTGATTGTGTTTTGAGAGATTTACACAGTTCAGTGTTGCACTTGAGGACACACCTACACACTGAAGACATTCATATTCATATGCAGATCAGCTAAAAAAGTGAGGGTAACTACATCCACTTTCCCTTGAGCCATATAATGGACCTGAGGTTATAATACAAAGGAAGAGTTCATTTGCAAAAACAGATAAAGGCCATTCGTAAAATGAATAAACAAACACGAGTTTGATTGATATTCCCTTGACTGCACAATGAAATAAAACATGATTTAGGAAAATAAAGCAAAATGGAGATGAAAATGAACCTTTCCAAAACAGTGCCACTTCCTGTGTATGTCTTCTTGTATTTAAAGCAATTTAACATAAACACCAGCGTGCATTGCTCCAGCGGAGGCCTCTTAACTGCCTGCTCTAATCGTGCTGTGTTTGGATGTGTGTGTGTTTGTTTCTTGTGGCCAGAGGGCAGTCTTGATAAGGTGTGTTGAAAGAATATTTTGTTTACACCTCCGAAATCGCTAATCTCTGAGCAGATGCAGCCAATCAACAAAGGAGAAGATATCCTCTGAATGTAGAAACTGACAAAACATCCTCAAAAATACCCTCTTGCCTGGTTATTCATGCCGTTTGGCCCAAAAAGCAACTGGAAAGGAAATCTAATTTGACAGAAGGCATAGATAATAGACCAGTGATGAATCTGCCATTATAGGATGTCTCGAATTACCTGATGCACATATTATTGTTACCAAATCGCAGCAGCATCCCTCCTGGTACCCTGTGTAACCATTATTTATGTGCCAGTGGCCAAGTAATCCAAAAAAAGTGTCCAGCACTGTCATCAGCCATCAGCTGTAGAGGGAATAGTCCCTTTGAAGTCTGCAAAAGCTGCCATACTGCCCGTCACATCCACAGTGACAGCGTCCTCTAAAATATCCAAACTCAAATCTCTGTGGTCTGCAGAACGGAATAGAAATGCTGGCAAAGTAAACACCTCTCTCATCATATTCAGCAGGCTATGCAACAATCTTCCGTTTGCTATTTTTTTTTAATATTTCTATTTAGGTTTTTGAAGGAGGTGGTCAAGGTTATGATATTATTTATCCAAACTGTGGTACTAAAGGTCAGTGTCTTGAGTTTGATGCAGAAAAAAACACTGCAAACTACATTTATTTGTTCTGCAGCCTTTTTTTGGTAAGGGTTAGCGAAATATTGTGATCATGAGGAAATGAGATTTGGGGCTAAACCTGGAATATTAGTGCTATAAGATAATGTCCATCTGCTCTTTGGCACAGCTTTTTTGCGTTGGTGACCCTATGCTTCAACCTATGTCGGGCCTCCTGGTGTCATGTCTGAGGTGCCCCTCTAGTGTAAAGTTTCGTCGTGCCGTCGCAGTCAGGTGATGTAGCAGTAACTCATTAATTCTGTCCAAGTTAAGAAACACATTGTAGATAAGGACAAATTATTGGAGGACGCGGAGTATCGAATGAGTTTTTCTGAATCTCCATGTTGCAGATAGATATCACTTCCTGAACAGCATGTAACCAGTAACTTATTATTGCTTCCTGATTAAATACAGTCAGTTCATACCAGTGACAATTTTTGTGTACCCTCAAGTGTAGCAGCACATTTGCTTGACTCCACTCACAAGTAGGACCTGACTTTTTAGTGTAAATGCATCACTGGTTTAGGATTTATTAGGCCATTATGTAGTAGTTCATTAGTTTATGAATAATGTACCAAAGAGGATTCCTGCAAAAAGTTTTTTTATTGTCAGATTCAACAAAGATATACATTACACTCACTTCCAAAAAGCTTCATCTGTGTTTGCTCTGCAGGCCTCGATTATTAGTGCATTTCAAAGGAGATGTGTTGGGTATATCTTTGTTTGTTTGTTTTTACTTTTGTTAATTCAAAGCCTCATGGATAGAGAACATAAATCGTCAACATGTCTGTGTTGAGTAATCTCAATGGACTATCTGGGTAAGACAAAGCCTCCAGTGACTTGTGAATTTAAAGATGTTCATTCATCATTTATCTGAATGGCTTCTTAATTTCTAATGGCAGGCGGGAAATCCTCCACATTTATTCTGTCAGGATGCTGCAATTCATCCATTCATTCATTCATTCACTGTTACTCCCTTCGCTTTCCTGGTGGCTTTGAGAAAGCACGGGAGTGTCTACACATGACACACACCTAACAACATAATCTCTTATATGTAACACAGATGAGCTGTGTAATTTCCTTCACAGTGGTGACACAGTGTCCTTTTGCTTTTTATTCTGCTTCCTGCTTCCCCGTTTCACTCCTTTTCTCATCATTCTGTCAGTCTTAGTCCCCTCATTTAGCAGTCTGCAAGTCCTGTTAAATGATCAGTAAGCCCACAAGTGAATATATGCAAAGCCTCTTCCACTCCATCAGCTTAGTGAGCAGTAGGTTTAACACACCTTGCTAAAGTCCCTGTCTCACACGCACGCAAGCACGCACCCACAAACACGGGAAGATATTCAGCAAAGAGAGCAAATATAGTCCAGGAACAACACATTCAAACAATCCAAATATTCGAAGATAGCGCTGGGAGTCTTGCCTCGAAGATTTACGTCCTCATATACACTCATGCAAACACGTAGGTACACTCATTCAAAAAGAGCGCACGTACGCATCCAGTCACACCCAGGATAAGTCTGAGCCCTTCCTGTCTTCTAAGACGTGGCTCATCAGATAGGATTCTGCGTGTAAGGTCCAACCAATAAAAAGCCCAAATATTCTATTAAGTGTAAATCCTCTCCGCTGGTGGAGCTTGTGGAGTCAGATTAGGACTAGACAAACACTGCCAAGCAGTCATGCCCGCACCGGGAGCACTGCCAACAAGAAGCCCCACAGATATTGGCATGTCACTGTGTGTACGTGTGTGTGTGCGCGCGCGTGTGTTTGTGTGTGCAGGCAGCAAAGAACCCCAATGTGAGCATTAGCAGGCAGGGGGATGAACAAACTAAAGCTCTGATACGTGCTGCTCTGTGTAATGGGAAGACTGTGTCGGAGATCTGAGCTGGTTGCAGCTGCAGCACACAACCTTTGTTCCGTGTGTTCATACGTGTGTGTGTGTGTGTTTCTATGTTTTCTGTCTTTCAGCCTGCCTGCCTTTGTGTCCGTATCTGTTTTGGCACCTTTGAACTCGTGCAACAGCAAAAAAAAAAAAAAAGAAGAAAAAAAAAAAGTCACGCACCTATTTTTATTAACAGGTTTTCTACATACAAATTCATTCCGGTTTGCTTGTACTTACTGTGTAGTTGACTTGTTAGTTTGTTTAGCCGCATCACTGTGGAGCCTGTGTTTATTTAGTAATGGCTGCTCTGTAGCTCCTCTGTGTGCTGCAAGCGCAGACAGCTGCAATGTTTTAGGCAGAACAGACATAGATTTCTATCGCTGACCCTAAGGCTGCTCATTAGAATTCAGCACACCTCTCCCAAATCTCCCTCCATCTCCTTCTCCCCCCCGCCTTAACTTTTTCTCCCTTGCCACCCCCCCCCCCCCTTGCTGTCTTACACATTGGATGAGAATGCTTGGAGCAAAGGGGTGAACTATTGGTCAGCCATCATAACAGTGACTGTGTGAGCTGCATACACAGCGATTCACACCCGCTGATATCTGACAAAACAAACACAGTCGCTGCTGCACGGCTGCATGCGTGCACGCGCACACAAATATTTTAAAACCTGCAATAATGTGATACTAACACTGAATCCAATGGCTGCAGTGTGAAAGGGGTCGCTAGTGAAATCAGAGGGAATTATCACCCAACTCTGCAGCTCCAAGGAGCTTTTAAGCTCTCTAAACTTGTGTTTTTTGTTAAGGCCCACGCAGGTACTGTGTGGTTGCGTCTGATCTGCTCTCATTAACCCCCCCGTAGGCTGTTTCCACATGCAAAAAAGCCCAGATAAAGCCATATTATATTACCTGCCGGCACCAAATGGCACCCACACAAAAGTGCCTGAAGAAAGCTGAGCTATTACCAGCTAATATTTATCTCAAGCATTGTTAGAGGCCGAAACAGAGGTAAGAAGAGTGATTATTGAACTTAGATTATGTCAGGAAGACATAAACACGACTCTAAGACCAAAGTGTGCCTGTTTTCTACCCACTAGTGGTTAGAAATTGAATAATGCAGCTTTAAAATGACTTTTGCACTGCTGCTGGTGATATTAAAACATGCAGTCTCATAACAAGTGTAATTTCACTTCACATACACACAGGCTCACAGTATGACCCCACACTCGGATAGAGAACATGGTCTGATACAGTTATTGCTAATGTTTGCCGCATCTGTTCTTAAGCAGGCAGTGCATGTGTGTGTCTGTTTGTGCTGGTGTTGTTGTCCCAGGCTAATTGAGCAGCCCCCCAGTGGGTGCAGCGGTGTTTAAGGTCACAGAACGACGTGCTCTCCTGGAACAGTTAGAAAGCCCCCCCACACACACACACACTTTCATAATGACTCGGCTTTTATCTGTGCAGCAGCGAGATCCACTCCCAGACAATTTCACACAGAAGCACAAAAAAGGCACATACAGTGGAGTGGAGTTCAGATATTGTATAGGCCTACAAGTACCCACATTCACCTTCATATGCGAGTGCTTGCTTCTATACGCACGCTGTACCCACTCGCGTTCAATGAAATGCTCTTTTTGTTTGGAGTAGGAGGAAACTCAGTGCACTGAGGATCCTGTAGTCTCTGGAAAGACGTATTGAGCCTGTCATAAACTATCGAGTTCAGCGATACCTTTGAGATGTACAGATGTCCGTTCAGATCTGTCTATGTCAGCGTGCAGCTATGTGTGTAGGTGGTTGTAGTTTATCAGCGCCAGCACCATTTATCTCTAAACAGTAATTTTACCATGGATTGGAGGGTCTACCTTTAAAAATATGCTGCGCCCGCTGCTTTGAATTTTCAGTTATTCAAGCACAGATCCAAAACCTTTGTCTCTCTGTGCGTGTTTGTGTACGCATGCATGCATGTGTGTGTTTGTGCGCATGTGCTTGCATGCTTGATTGCACATGTGACTTGAACAAACGCCAACACTGGTGGCCCTGTCTGTTTGTCCCATGCAGACGTTCTGTGAGTGTGTGCCCAGCTCCTCCCAGCTCAAACATCGCTGGTCAGACTCAGAAACTGCCAGGGAGACGCCGGCCAAGGTAAGGCCCCCCTCAACCGCGACGTACTGCCTACACACACGGCCAAGTGCATGCACACACACACCACATGCTTTTGTTTCATGGGTTGTATCAGAATTGCATAATTAGCGATAGCAACATTAGGGGCTTTGTTGTAATTGACGTGGCATGCTGTTAGACAAAAAATACTGAACAGTTTATTTTGAAATCTGCTAACTGTTCATCGTTTGTAACCCACCACTTCTTGAATCAGAATAGGGTTGCGACTAACAATTATCTTCAGAATTGGAAAAAATGTCTTTTTCCCCACATTATAGCTTATTTGGTCTGACAAACAGTCCAAAACCAAAAGACACTCAATTTAATATCACAGGAGACTGAGAGAACCAGCAAACCTGATATTTGAGAAGCCAAAACAAGTGAATTCCTGGATTTTTTGCAAATGACAAAAACGATTAATTGATTATAAAAATTGTTCTTTCAATCGTGTAGCGGGTGCGACTAGCTAAGTTAGATTTTAAAGTTGGCATAGACCAGAGATACACTGAAGATTCCCACCCCCCACCACGTGGAAAGGAGTTGTTTTGTTCAGTTCTCATAAAGGTTCCAAGGATTCATGGGTAGCTCGCCATCAAAGCATCGATCTGCTTCTGATTCAGACGTAGTTTGTATTCTTGAAATAACTGTCAACCTGTATATTGTAAATTGCTGTCAATTCTGGCAAACATGAAACACGAGAGAAGTGGATGAATGGAAAAGACGCAAACTGATATAAAGCAGTGCCCTGCTGTTGCTTCATACATATATTCACTGTGTCCTCTTGCGTAAACATTCCACCTCCTTCTTTCCAGCAAAACAGCGGAACACTATGAAAAGTGACTTGCTCACCTTCGGAGGGGATTAGGTATCACCATTTTCATCACAATCCGCTTTCTCACTGCTTTGGTGATGGCAGTGTGAAGGATTATTGCATATTACACATCACATTTTGCCACCGAGCAGCAGCGATGGCACAACCTCAGCTCAAGTACCCAAGCACACAAGAATTAGACGGATTAGGCCTTGCAGATTCTTTGAACTGAGCCCAGTGATCACTGCTGCACTGGGGAAAGGAGCTTGATTGCGTGGCAGAATCTGGGAAGAAGCTCTGCATTGAATACAGATGTGAAAGTGTTATTGAAGCTGCAGGTGAATGAAATGAAAGTGGGTGGAAATCCCTCTTTTTAAAAGTGCGAGTTTATGCATTAGGCTCGCTATGCATCTGTGCCAATTCAGTATATAAAGGTGTTGTAATGCGTGTTAGTTAAACATACACGCGTATACATCAGTGCAGCATCTACTGTATGAGTATATGTATTTGTGTTTGAGAGGCAGAAAGAGAGAAAGTGAGAGAGAGCTTGCAAGACTCCTGCTGCTTTCCTGCTGATCTAATGAGCAGACAAAGCCTTTCGCCCAAGAACTGTCTGCCAGTGCTTCTGCGTGGGAGGACATCATTCTCACAGAGAGGAATTTTCTCTCCTTCTCTGCCTCTCCTTTTCTATCTACCCATCAGAATTCCCCTGTCGTCCTCTCAAATCCCATGGTGTGGCCTGAGCAGAGACAGGAGAGGATCTGAAAGTCAGCCTCTAATTACAGAGTGGGCTCCTGCTGCGCGATTGAGAGACTCATTTACAAAAAACACAGCGTTAAGAGGCTGCTCGCAGCGTCATTACCCTACTAAAACTCTTGAGTGAGTTGAGAGATCGAGTTATTGAGGCAGGGCCTGAAGCAGGTCGCTCTTTGTGTTGTAATTTTTATTGACTATTGGAAAAAATAAAAAAATAAAATAAGGCAGGAGCATAACCTCCACTCCTCACTGTCATGCTGACTTTTTCTTCCCTCAACTCAGTCTCCCTGACTTCATGTCAGTCTGACCTGAAAGAAGTAGAGAAGAACTGTACCCAGCTTGGGCCAGTGTATTCATACAAATGCATTATGGCACCTTTTCTTGCAAGTCAATTGTAATACCTTTACCATTTGTTCCTTCACAAGCACAGTTTTGTATCCCAAGTGATCAAAAATATACCCATAAACGAAAGTATAAGCATTAGCCGCATTAGCTGCTTTTTCTCCTTCACCAACCAGGTGCCACGACAAATGTGTAACCTTAAATATCTTTAGTTACCTTCAGTTCAGGCAGAATTATTGGCACAAATGTGCGCCTGAAACTATCAGAAACTTCTTTATGCCATGTGGCTGAAAAGGTAACATTTGGGAAATATCTGTGAAAGGTTTCTTTACAGAAACGCGCTGCTCCCGTGTGTATTTTTTAAGCCCATACTAGACGTCTGTCAGCCTCGTGTGTGTCTTGCTGTCAGCGTGACGGGGGCCATCGTATATTTCCTCCATGTTAAGTTAACAATCAGTATGCTAGCAATGAATATTTAGTGCAGTGCCCATGATGGCTTCCACTGATGTCTTGGCCCGCTGGCGATAGAGCTCAGTGAAACCGTTCTAACGTTACATTGCAGCCATTCTGCAGTGTGAGGCCATTATACACATTATGTACAGCACAGACATCCTGCGACACACACACACACACACACACACACACACACACACACACACACACACACAGCCGAGCCCAGTCGCATAGTCGCAGTCACTCAGCTGCACCTGCACTCAAACACACAAGGGGGGGGGGGGGGAACTGTTTGACATGCAAAGAGAGATTTCATAGTGCAGTCAGGGTCTACACGTTGAGTTAGAGCAAGGAGACAAAAAAAAAGAAAATGTTACGTGCAGCAACACTTCCCTTGGGCTCTTTTCTGTGATGATGTATTTGGGTGAAAAAACGCGAAGAAGTGGGAGCGTTCCAACAAAGCTGTGCTCCAGTTTCTTCACGTGCAATATGTGCATGAGCTTGACTTTCTGCGACAAATATTTGGCAGAAAGGGCACAGTGCAAATGATGTGTGTTTGTGCATGTGCGTATACACCAGAAATGTCACGGTAGTGTACATTTTGTTGTCTGTGTGCAGTCTGTTTGTGTGTGCATATGCTGTATATATATATATATATATATATATATATATATATATATATATATATATATATATATATATATATATATATATATATATATATATATATATATATATATATATATATACATACATACATATGTATATATTTATTGTGAGTGTGCATACATGTGCACATAGCTTCCAGCCCATTTGTACAAATATAGCCCAGAGGCAGTTTGCTTCCATACATGCCTGTGGTGTCCAAAGTTCAGTTGCCTCCAGGAGAAAAACAATAAAGCATGAATTTAATCAATGTACTCAGTAGATCCTACCAAAGGGCTTTTTTTACATGTCAGGAGTAAAAAATAACAAATCAACACAATGTGCAAGTATTAATTTTGAAGTCACCCTCTTAAAAATTTGTTCATCTTCAGAGTAAATACACGATGTATCCTTGTGATTTTGTGGTGATTGCTCAAACAGCTTGTCCTCTCAGATTTTCATATGCTGGTTAGATTTTTTTTAAATCATAAAATATTTTCCTTCTTGCTTCCTTTGTGAAGCACGCACACACACAGCCATCCAGCAGGGACTCACCATGCTCAGCAAAATTTGCTCACCGGCTCGAGGCCCCATATGTGCCAGCCCATGTGGGTTGTGAATGAAGCCAGTGGGGTGCAAATGGGGCCCGTGTGAGGAAACCATCCTCGGGCCCCGCATGAGCTCCTTTTGTGAGCATTTGATTTGACCAAGGAGGGCTGCAATTGAGTCCCATGCGAGAAATCATTGTCAGACATCACATCCTTTTTGTGTTAACAGACCAGCACTATGTGGGTTGCGGGATACATGCACACTTGTTGCCCACAGATATCAGATTTCTGCCCCTACATAGAAGATGTAGGGGTGCTTGCTGTTTTATTTCCGCCTAAAGGCTGTGGGTAAACACAGTGGATAGGAGTATTTCCTGGACAACGCAATTGATTTTCTTCACATTAAAGAAACTATAAACCTCTCTCGTAAAGCAGACCATTAGCTGTCTATTAGTGTGCTTCACTGTGCTTGTACAGCCAATTTACATATTAATGAGCTTGCATAGACAACAAACACACACACACACACACACACATACACACCTGCCCACATATTCTCACAGAGGGAACACCCTCCGGTGTCGAAAAACAAAATCAGTAAAATATCAGTTGTTGATTGGGGGATGACACGGGGGAGCTAGGCATTGTTAATCATGCATAGGTGGCCCATAGAGCTCTCTCCTAGCCATTGCTAGCTCTCTCGGCCTTAGTGGAAAAATGGAGCTGGATCATAAAGGGCCATCATACGGGCCTTTTATGGTCTAGTTAATGGAGACTATGTTACTGTTAGAGGTCTGCCCTTTTCCTCTAAGAGGATTCTATTCTCTGTTCATTCATTTGCCTTTCCTCTGTCTACTGTCTGCATCGCTTTTGTTTTACTTTCTCTTCCTGGCTACCGTTGTTTTCAGGTTTTTATTGTTTTCCTTCCGGTCTCAGAAATGGAAAGACAGAACATCGGAGCCTTGACCACGCGTTTCCCAGAAGTGTCTCATGCTAGCATCCTCCCTCTACTGCACCACCACCGCTCTGATGATACACTGAGTGTTTGGACAGAAACTGTCTGGTCTTTGCTTAGTTTTAGGGAATTGTGATCTTCAAGAGGACAGGCAGTTGAAGGAATCTACATTATGTTGCTACATAAATCATTCAAAACGACATTTTGACAGATGGGAATATTGTTACATCGCTGAGTACTGAGCATCTGGTGCTCAAAATATCCCCAGTGATGGATGAAAGTCATTGCTTTTTGAACAAGGCAGGTGTTTTGCCATAATTTTTTGGTGTTCTAGCAACTGTGATCCTAACATCTACTTTTTCTCTTCCTCCCATTTTCCCTTCCTTATTTCCTCCCTCCCCTCTTCCTTCCTACCCACAGAGGATGAGCTGCAGCTACCTGCTTTGCACTATCCTGCTCTTCGTGGCTGTGTTGCTAGCTGTCACTGTGACTGGCACCATCCTTTTTATGAATCACTACCAGGCCCCGCCTATGTCCGATGGCCTACCCCACATCTCCACCAATCAGGACGAAGCCAACGCCCTGGTCACTGTCGAGAGAGGCGATGGTTCTCGCATCAACATCTTCATCGACCCCAACTGTCCTGACTACAACAGTAACTTTTTGCGCCTGGAGGGTGTGCAGACGTCACTGCTCCACTCGCTAACCGACCATGACTCTGACCTGAAGTCAGTGAAAGGCCAGGATCGGGCTCTTCTCGTTAGTCTGGCCGAGGAGGTGGCCAAGCTGTCAGCCCATGCGGGACAACTGAAAATGGACTACGAATCCTTACGCAGGGGGCAGGGCAGCCTGGGGCAAGACCTCAACACACTGCAGACGGAGCAGGGACGCCTCATACAGGTGAGACACGTACACGCAAACACGAACAGCGTGAATGCCGGAGACACAGCAGACATGCAATGTTATCGTAAGGTCATAGAGATTCCACCAGCTGGGTCAGAGTGGTAATTAAGGCACAACATAACACAGTAAAGACACTGATAAAGAAATTCCAGCTCTGTCTGTCCTTACAGATATTTGCAACAGTTGCTAAGATTGCCATAAAAGATAATTTATCAACATGTAATAGCATGTAATTGCATCATATAATCCTTATTATGAACATACAACTGCCTAACAAGAATTCTCTTCACCAGCAGGGGTGAAATTAATCCTATTTGTGCAGTAGTTAAGGACCGTAAACATATATGGTGCCCGCTGTGGTGGAAGAATTCATATCTACTTAAGCATAAAAGTACACATACAATACACCACTGCTTGGTTACTAGCTGTTTCAATGCTGAGCTGTGGCCTGAGAAAGAAAGAAAAACGTCACTTGTAGACTTTTTTTTTGGGCATAACTAGATATTTTACGATGACGAACAGCGCACAGGGTTTTTCATTAGGTTGTTTCTGTGTTTTTCATGATTGAACATAGGGGTGATTGTTGAGCCGTAAAAGCTGATGAACTGAATCCAGTGACTTAGACTCACTGCTGAAGTCACGACTTTAAGTACTGTACAAAGGTGCTGGAGGACTGGATTGTGAAACGCCTATCGATATGTATTGATTGTGAAACCACCTTAAGACGCGTGACAGCTCAATGGACTTGAGGGTTTTCTGTCGGTCTGTCTTATTTAGCCCCTTCCTTTTCCTGACTGCAGAATCAAAACATCATCAGTCACTAAGCCGAAGCCAGCTCGGCCATATTAATTCCTCTTTAGACAGTACAAGCCCAGTAACGGCTAGGTTGAAGTGCAAATAGGGCTCATGTTCCAGTGAATATGACTCACTTAGCCTCATGTTTGAAGACCAGGTCACAGGGGAAGAAATGCCCATCACGAGTCAAGGAACAGAACAACTTGCGCATTAATTCAATAAGATAACATAATGTTTCCCTAGATGTATGAGACAGACTCCACATCGGATGAAAACATAATTAGACCCCCCTTTCGTTTCGCAATGTCCACATTGATTTATTGACAATGCATTTTCTAAATGAGCGTGGAAAATCTTCACACCACAAGCTCGTTTAATTTTGGCCCATCAGGCTCAGTCTCTCTTTTCTGCAGTAAATAGATTTCATAGCTGCCAGCCATACAGCTCAAACAACTGAATGCATGCCGCTTCTGCCAGTCCTTTCTTCACGCCAGACCTCTTTAGCTCAGGGTTCAACATTGTTTAGAGATCGCTCTGGATTGGTCTGCTCTCTGCCTCCGTGGTTTCTGAGTGGTAGCTCAATGCAAGCAGAAAGAGAGTCTGTCCCTGAACTAAAGGGCCGGGAGGGGAGTAGTATGGTCCTCCAAAAACAAACAAAAAAGGCACATTAAAATAAAGCACTGATGGCCAGTTGTCATTATTGTGTTGTATCCAATATCTCACCTGAGCGTTTTAGCTCATCTCAATATGCTGTTCACGGTTCTGATGATGTGGCTAAAAGTATAGCGTTGTGTTAATAGAGACCAGTGATAACCAGCGTCATTGATATCCAGGAAAACCAGTGTTAGTTCTAATGAAGCAAAGAGAGTCAGAGACCTCGACTTAACAGCTAGTGATGTGGTCACTTTCTACAAACTTTTTTCATTGAAACTGAAAAAATGAACTTCAGTACACCACGCGACATGCTGCCAACAGTTTTACTATGTAAATATTGTTTGAGTAACACAGTGTGTTGGTGCTTGCCTCGATCTGGCTTCTTATCAGTCCAGTTTCTTTCTGCCTCTGTTGTCTCTTTAGCATATAGGCAGACACTCATTCATGCACACATACCTTCCTCGTTTGTGTTGTGATACGCTGCTACGCTTAGTACAATGAATGCTGTCTCTACCCGACTGAGCACAAATAAAGACAGAAAAATATAAGCTTCAACGTGTATTGATGGCTAACAATTTTTGCGGGGGACAAATTTTCCTCTTTCGTAAAACCCTGATTCCTAAAAAAGTTCGGACGCTGTGTGCAACATAAACAGAACAGAATGTGAAGCTAGTCCTGTTTGACATATGCTTGATTAAAAAAACAGCACAAAGACAATGTGTTTAATGTTTGACCTCATCGGCTTCATTGATTTTTGTAAATATCTGCTTATTTTGAATCTGATGCAGCAACACTTTTCAAAGACTGGGAAAGATGTGGAACGCCCCAAAAACACCTGTTTGGATCATTCCACAGGTAAACAGGTTCATTGGTAACAGGTGATAGTGTCATGATTGGGTATGAAAGGGGCATCCTGGGAAGGCTCAGTCATTCACAAGCAAGGATGGAGCGAGGTTCACCACTTTGTGAACACATGACTGTATAAAGGATATTAATACATGGGTTTGGGAGAACAGCTCATTTG
The DNA here is from genome assembly GCF_039877785.1 of Chaetodon trifascialis. Classification (NCBI taxonomy): domain Eukaryota; kingdom Metazoa; phylum Chordata; class Actinopteri; order Chaetodontiformes; family Chaetodontidae; genus Chaetodon; species Chaetodon trifascialis. The sequence continues at coordinate 5,078,184 of NC_092075.1, read as the reverse complement.
CAAATCAGTGCATTCAGTTTGTGTTTCCACAGCCTGCCTGTTTTTTTGCAATTGGAGTTGAGGGCTACGTGTCCTCTGGTCCCCCGTGGCAATTACGCTCATGCCTTCACTGCTGTTAAATGTGGTGTGCGTGGCATGGTGCAGTGGGCACTGAGGCTAAGTGGAGGTGGTGCTGGCAGCCCAAGCCCTCCAGGTGATTGATTTCCTCTTTGGAAGCAAGGCATGTGGTGCGCACATCCGCTGTTTCTGCCTGACACCGTGGTGTGACTGTGTGATCTATGGGCCACCTGTGGCCAGGACTTCTGATTTATACGATGACACAGAGCTGACTGTGCCAGTGTTAGTAATGGCTCCAAGTGCAGCTCAGCCCCCTGAAGAACAGTTTCACCCTGCCAAATATGTAGAGAGAAACCCTTCAAAATGCCCCTGAGGAGATAAGCGGAAGAATCTGATTACAGTGGCTTTAGGACCAATGTGTTTTGATTCTTCACAAACTGACATATTAATTTTTTTCCCAGCGACTGCCTCAGATAGAAAAGGTACAACCAAAGCACACGCATTTGCATTCAAATGAATCACACGGATGGAAAGACCAATGAAATGTAGGAATACAGAATAAATATACATTTAACTGATGTTCAGTTTCAGAGCGATGGACAAGGTGCAACATCGTGTTTGCCTCCAAGTCAAATGTTTCATCTGACGTTCCTCCCATTATGACAAATCATACTTCTGGTCACTGAAGAACGCTTGCATTGTTTTAAACTGGCTAATATTTGCCGAATGTGACCCACAGTGTTGGTGTCCTTCTGTTACCCCTGAATGTTAGAGGCCCAGGAATTGAACCCTTGGGGCCTCTGCATGGCTTCACCTCCTCACATTCATGATTTCTATATGCAACCTAAACCTAAACGGATTCCAGTCTAGATAACTAGTCAAACAAAAACACAGAAATATTAGTCAGTCAGCACCTTAGAGAGCAATAACTCCCTGACATTTGCCTTTGCCTCACTCACATAGTTGTATGTCAAAGTCTAAAAAAGGTGTGCTGTTTGAGCTGCTTTTTGTTGACATTAAAAGAACTGTGTCACTCTATTTACAAAAAGGAGCATGAGCTCAGGATCACAGTTTATGCAAAATCAACACAAAATCCAAAGTGGCTCTAGTCTAACATCTTCATACCCCTGTGTTGTTACAGTCTGTCTCCTCAATTGCTCTCAGGTTGCTTTCTCCTTTTACCTTTCTCATGGTAAGAAGTGCAAACGAGTGTCGGTGGTACATATTAGATTAAAAGCAATTAATGTAATTCTTTTTTACCAGCAGTGGGAGCCATGCACATGGACAATGTAGGCAATCATGTATAAAGCCCACTATCTGGGGTGAGCATGGAGGCTTTATGACCTGCACTCATGCAACCCTGCAGCATAAAAAATGGAGGGGCTGGATTCCCCAGAAGTCCAGCTGACATAGTTCACATCTTCAACTGACTTGACATTCAGTTTTCTTCAATGTCTGACTACAGAAAAGACTGCAAAGAGGTAGAGGCTGTGAGGAAGAGCATGACTTACTGATTTCCTTGAACCGCAGGTCACAGCTTAAACTGAATTATGTGCCAGTGGAATGTTAATGTCTTGGACAAGTGGCACCCGCAACCTCTGTTAAGGATCTATAAGCGAACCACTGCTTTTGTAGAATAGAAAACCGTGTTGCCATAAGATGTTCATTCTGGTCAAAACAAAGCCCTTGGAGGACTTTCAGCCAGTGACGCGATACAGATCACTTCAAAACCTCCATAAGAGTGGTGCTAAAAGTCTCATAAAATATGGAAAACCTTATTCAATTTAGCAAATTGTGAACAATAATGTGTTTACAATCTGTGCAATAATGCAATAATGTGCAATAATCAGTGCATAACAATCTGTAAATACTATCTACAATTTCTTAGGATGACGTTATTCTTTTATCCCACTCTTGTATATATACTTGTTTTGAATTTGCACTGCACTTGTTCTAATACTTTATACACTTTATTGATGCTGCTGTATATTGGAATTTCCCCTCGTGGGACTAATAAATGAATATTGAATTGAATTGAATTGAATTGAATTGAATTGAATTGAATTGAATTGAATTGAATTGAATTGAATTGAATTGAATTGAATTGAATTGAAATGGGTAACTTCAAAGATAAAGCTCACCGATTCAAAAGGAATGAAGAACATCAGTGTCGTGGAGGGTCCAAACTTAGAATATAGGGACGTACAAAGAATCTTAAAAAAATGTTATTTTTTAATTACAGGAAAATACAATAACAATAAGCCATCTCCCTGCAACATGGGCAGCAACCTTTGGAGACAGCTTACGACAAAATAAATCAGAGGAAATTAATTGTTTTTCTTTAATACTGTAAAATGATACTATGGAGACAAACTGCGACAAATTATGAGACAGAAATGAAATACCTCAAATGCACAGAAACAATAAAGGCCATCCCATCACTTTGTTTCGTTGCTAAATTGATTTAATTGCACAGCTGGATTACCCCCCCCCCCCCACACACACACACACACACACACTAAAGCAGACATGGACAAAATCAAAAGCCTGATCAAAGATCAGAGACTCTGTATGATATGAGTCTGATTTGCTATGAAAACATTCCCTTTATGTGCGAAGGCTCTGTCCATCATCAGGGTGATCTTTTATTCATTGTTTCTTTGCTCTTATATGTCGAGGATCTCTGGCTGTTTAATCAGAGGGATGAAGTGAGTGAGGCACTTACATTTGCGCCGAATTTTTATAGTAGTTAACAGTAGGAGAATTTTTACAGTAAGTTAACTCAAGTATTTCTGGCTCCAGAGCGGTTTAGTTTACTTTCTGCATTCAAACTGTGCATTTTTCTTTGAGAAAAAAAAAAAAAAAAACACATGGAAGACAATTAGCCACCCAGACACTCCTGAGGTGGAGACGGATAAAGATGTGTGTCTGCATCACAGCTGTCAAAAGATGAAAGAAGAGAGTTCTCTAAATTGCAGGATGTGAGGATGCGAGCAGAGAGGTGGCTGGGAGCTGCACGGCTGGCAAAGTGCAATACAATAACAAAGGGTGAGGTTAACCATCAGCTTGACTGAACCCTGTGGACGTCTGACATCAACTTCATGAATTCATTTTTTAACTCCCCGTCTGGCAGGACTTTTTCTGTCTGGGATCTGCCCTCCTGTCGGATTCAGGCCTGCAAGAAATGACTATTTTCACCGGAGACTAATCTGCTGCTTTTCTCAGTTAATCGATCGACTGCTTAGTCTATGAAATGCCCGTCCCCGTTTCTCACAGCACAAGATGACATATTTGGTTGTTTTGTCCAAGCATATCCAATTTACAATGATGTGAAAAAAGCTAATCATCACACTGGAGAAGCTGAAACAAGAGAAGTTTGCTTGACTAAAACAATAAGTCAATTATAAAAATAGCTGTAGATTGATTTTCCGTTGATGGACTAATTGATCACTCGTCTAATTGTTTCAGCTCTAGCAGGATGCCTCTGAGCCAAATTGGAGAAGCAATATTCCTACATTTGGATTGTGAGAAAAAATTGCTCTTGCGTCCTCATCATCGTTTAGCCTCAACGTCATTACAGCCTCTGTTTGCCAGCCCACTCTAGGCACTGACAGGGAGGGAGCAAAGAGCAGCGGCTGGAGGTTTTTCTCATTGCATTTCAAACCCATTGGATACATGGACTTATAAGTGAAGTCCTGGAATAGTACAAATGTGCTGGAGGGTTTGAATTATTTTCAACTTGAAAGGGCTGCAGTCAAGAGTAAAGAGAGGGCGACTTCTCGATGGTTCCTCTCACATCTCCCATTTTCTCCTAGCTCCAGCTGAAGAGACAGCCGCTGTCTGCGAGGTGAACATGCTGTATTAAGCAGATGGTGACTGAATGACTTTTTTAACTTGTCAGCTCCAGCCTTTCAACTCGTCTCTGCTCGGTGACTCTGCCCCATGGGGAAAATGTCTCTACCCTCTGGAGCATCTGATGAAGGCCAACAAAAGCACGCCTTTGTTGTGCGTTGTGACAACAGAGCTCGGTCATGTTTAATGCAGCTAAGTTAAGACACGTCAAGCCAAACTGGATTTAAGCAGCAACAGCCCAAAAAAAGCCTCATTTTGAATGCGCTTCAAATTATTGTGCACATGAGATTTAAAGGGGACCTCTTTTTAATCTAAAATTTAATCTAACCCATGAATCTGCTGCAGATGTGGAAAAAAAAATACCCAAATTACCTTGTGTTTAAAGCTTGACTCACTAACACAGCTCCTTGTGTTAAAGCTGTCTAATGAAAGCTAATTACACCATGATCCTAATTGATGTGCCAGTCAAGGCTTAGAATTAAGACTCCTCTGCTTTTGTCTCTCCCATTTAACACGTACACACACCCATTAACACACATTAACACACTAACAAACATCCAGTGTGTTTTTCAATGAAATGACAACACTGGAGGTAATGTCAACTTTGCGCACGAGAGAGATCACACTTAGAGGCAAACTCATGTCTTTTCAAGTCTTCTGTAAAATAACAAAAAAAAAAAAAACCTGTCCTCTTGAACAAAAACACACTCACAAAAGCAGTTTTCTTTGTTTAATCTTGCCTTGCTGTTAAGCACAGTGGGTTATTTCTGTGATGTAAGCATGTGCGTACGTGCTTGTTTATGTGTACTAGCATGTGGGCATGTAGGTACATAAATGTGTTATTTACACCTGCGTGTGTGAGTTAAAGCCTCAGTGTCCACGTAATATGATTGCAGTGCAGCTTGCTGTGCCTCAGAGGTGTGTTGCATAGTTATTGAGGCCAGCGAAAGGCTATTGGGGCTTCTGTGTAATGCAGTTTTAATATCTGAGTATAGCTGCAGAGACATACCTTTGATAGAAGACTCCCATTCCCTTATATACGACTTTGAGCACTGCAGGTCCTTGTGAACGTGCATGTGTGTATATGGGTGAGAGAGTGGAGGAAGATGAAAGAAAAGAAGTGAGAGAGTTCTTGTGAACATAAGGAGAAGCAAGAATATTTATCACGCCGGCAGAAGTGTATTGTACGTATACATGTGGGGCTCAACACCTGGCTGTGCATAGGTGTTGGCCAACTAGGGCAACATGTGAAAACGACCTTTCTGCAACGCACAGCAGACAAAGGGCTGCGGGTAAGGAAGTGACCACAGCAGACGAGAGAGGTTACCCTGCTCTCTGCAAGGCCCAGCACACACATTCATCACCAGGCTTCCCACAGGGATCTTTGCATTGCATAGCATTCGCCAGGGTGCATTATGGGATAGGGTACCATGCGGTGTCTTTGTTACACAGGGCAGTGTTTCTAAAGGTCCCGAAGTGATTATACTGTACCAGTGATTATATGCTGTATGTTTGAGCCCATTAATTACAACCTGAGTGTAAGATATAGCACTACTATTTTCCAAAGAATACCAAAACTTTTTAACTTACCCTCCTTCACTGCAGCCCGTCTACTTTTTTTTCCTCCCCAACTTATTTTTTCAAAGTCACATTGTCATCACATGGTCATGCAGTTGAGACTTCTGTGAAAACTGTCCTTGCTGGCGTGTTCAAGGATGCTCTGACGTCTGAGTTGGTGGTTGAAAAGCACTGCACCCACAAGCTATCTACGTGGAATTAAATCCAGAAGACGCACATTACACAAACATGGACATTGTGAAACAGATCCAGTGACTTCATACGTTTTGAAAGACTCGGCGCTGTGCTGTGAAATGTCAGATGGTGGATCATCCTTGAGCACTGTAAAGGGGAGAATTAGTCTCTTCTTGTCGGTGCATTTCTTTATGACCGTTACGTTTTGAATGATTATCTTTACTATAATGCTTCACCAATACTGATATAGTTATTGGAATGGTGGACCCCGCTACTCACATTACAAACTTATAAATAGAGAGGCAACTAATGAGTGTAAACACATTTCATTGTTATAGTCGAATGAATGGCAGCCATAAATAGTATCAAAAAATTGTTTTTGACATGATGTCTGAAGGATTATGCCTTTAAGAAGGTTTTACATGTCTGATTTTTATAATGCCATGAAAGGAATGGAAAACGCTGCGTGTTTGTAATGTGCATTCCTCTCTCCCACTGTGTGTTTGTGTTGCAGCTGCTGTCAGACAGCCAGATCAACATGGTGAAGGTAGTGAACTCAGTGAGTGATGCTCTTAACGCCATGCAGAAGGAGAACGTGGGCCTGAAGGCGCGAGTCAAGGCTGACTTGCAGAGGGCGCCAGTCAGAGGGGCCCGACTCAAGGGCTGCTCCAATGGTAAGAGAAATGAAGCGTGGCTTGACTCTAAGGAGCTGTCTTTGCAGATTTGTCTGTCCGATATTGAGCTTGTCTCTCTGTCACTGTATAAAGAATTTATACATCACTGGCTACCTGTATGTTTTGACCTTCTACCACTGTGTTCTGCACAGTGTCACGATCCCACCCTCTGTTAGCCGGACTCCATTAGTCTGTAAAATTCTATCCCAGTGTGGTCTGTCTGTCATCCATCATACCACATATTCATTCAACCCAGTCTCGCCTGGTGATATCAGTATGTTTCCCTTGGCTACATCTCATCCACATTATCCACTGGCCTTGGTCGGGATTTGGAATTTTTTTACTGTACATGGGAAATAACTTGCATGTCTACTGGGCTTTGTTGCTGCGAGGCAGAGAAAGGCCTGAGGCATCATCCCACTGGAAGGCTTTTAACCAGGCACAGTATACCTCATGGCATTCCCCTGTTGGACATGCCTCACATAGGTAGCCAAGGAGCACAGAGCCAAGGCTGTTGCATACAGTACACAATAACAGAATAAGACAGTGTTCACATTTTTCTGTGAGCGGAACACATTTCATATATCCTCAAGCATGCGGACATGGTCACGCACAAGGGGTTCAAGAAGAGCAGAAGTACCCTAACAGAAGTATGTTCTCAAGCTTTTAGTTTAATTTGGCTCACAGGAGCCTTTGCATGAGACATGTGGGCGTTTTATTAATATCCTATCTTACAAAATGTTCAGGCCTGTGACATCATCGGCATAATTGATGCAACTGAGCAATTAGCCAGCACACCTGCTATCTATCTGCTGCTGGTTCCTGAAAGTCCTACCTGCTCCTCATGATGGTTTGAATCAGCTTATATGTCCTTATATTTTCAGTGGATTAATGCGACGGTACATTTTCAAACTAAGCTGTGATTTTATGTCGGTGTACCGAATGCTCCAGCTCTATATTAATTATTGTAAAATTATTATATTTGTACTACTATGAACTGTATTACTACCACCGAGTCAGACCTTAAAGATTGGAGCAACCAAACCTTTACCCAAAGAGTAAACGAAGAGCCGCTGTCCAATGAAAACCATGTCACTGGTTTGTAAGGTGAGATTCCTGCATGGTTTTCAGAGGACAGCACACAGAGGCCGGTTGTCGCGCTGTCCGTGGTGCTGAACCTCTGCACTGGTGGGCCAGTCGTCTGTTTCGCACGAAACGGTTTTATGCCTTCCAGAATTTCCTTTCCTAACCAGATTATCTGAAGCAATCAGTAAACAGCTACTTGCAACGCGGCAGAATTGTGGGTGGCAATAAATTATGAATCAATTGATGGAGAAATTATCCCTTAGCAGAATTGTTATCTCACAGTCGGCATTAAAGCTCAATTGTGGAATAATTTCTTCAAGCTCTATTTTAATTTGTTGTCTTCTGGCTCTATATTAATGGTAGCAGCGACAGAGACCGAAACAGTTTCCCATTGCTGAGGAAGTCATTAGTCAGTTTATGAGCTTCATTGCATTCTCCCCCCATGTATGCACATTATTTGGGGAGACTAAAATTACAAAAGCACCTCATCACAATATGATGCAAGGAGATCTACGGTAACATCACTTTTGAAAAACTCTACAGAGAGAATGTGATGAAATAATATTTTATTGCAGGGCTATTGTTTTGCATTTAATTAGATCATGCACGTGTTTGGGTTTTTATGTTGATTAGGGAAAATGTCTGCTAAAGTGTCTGTAATAAGGGATAATTATGCATGAGCTCTATGTATTTTCAAAATGCATTCCTGTATAACATGGTGAAGTCAGCATCCAGTACAAGGTTGCACTGCTGATTACGTCAATCCTGTTGTGGCTGCTGACGTTTGGCTCTTCAGCTGCTCCTGTTCTCATTATTTTCTACTGAGCCTCCTGGAAACAGGTGTCCAGTTCAGTCAGCTGTCTGTCGAAGATTACAGCTCATTATTAATATTTTTTTTTTGCCTGCATGAGAAGTTCCACCGTTTGTGGCAAAGCTATACGGGAAAGAAGTCCGAACTGTTCACTAAAGCCAATTAAATGTCAGCGGTTTAACTCTTAAAGTTGAAAGAAAAGTAAAAATGCACATAAATTATTGAGATAAAAATCAGTTTTGTATTTTTGGGCATATGGGGTTACTGAAATATGCAGACCTTTTCATTAGCCGATTCAGTGACAGCACACTGGGCTGTGGGATGTACGTCATGCTCATGCTGATGGCTCGCATTTATTATTCTTTGAGACAGTGTTGTGAGAGAGTACGAGAGAACACATATGTCCTTGTTTACTTTACCTGTCATTTCATGTGTTCATTCTAGAGAATTACTTGTGCCTTTCTAAGTGTTGTGGGCAAAGGAGGACGGCATAGAAAATTCATTCGAAGCCAAATTCTTCGTTCATTCAAGTGTTCATAAAACTCATCGTTCTTAATTTCAGTCCTGTCCACGGCCTTCCCCTTGACTAATGTTATTTGAATATTCTTAAAAGAGCAGTAGTTCCACACACACCCCTTTCCTCACAGCAGAAATACCTGACCTGACATCTCATTATACTGTCCTGGCCTCTACAGATGCAAGGGAGGATGAAATAACGGCTAAATATTAAATAGCTATTATTTGCAGTGGCAGACAAGCTCCCTTTGTGGCTCAATTTGTGGCTTTTACCTTTTATACAGAGCCAGGAGTTAGCTAATTAAAATGAGCCATGGTTCCAATTCCAGTTCCAATTAGGCTGTAATAACTATTTTGCAATGACAATAGTGCTGAGGTTTCTGGGAATGACTCTCTGTTATTTGATTTATATTTGACAGGCACTTCGTCTTCTGGCATGTTTCATGTAGATATCCACAAATTGCTTCAAATTGACCTATTTAAAGCACAGATGTGCTAAAGCTGTGCAATTGTTAGGGCAAATCTTTAGAGCAGTTGGAATAAGAGACAAACCAGCAGCGAGGTTCAGCACCATGGACAGCGCTTCACGAATTCTCTGCCCAAGGTTTGCCTCGCAGGATTCTTTGACAGCACTTTTACTCATGTCTCTGTATCATATAATAGCAAATACAGTAAAATGAAAATACACACACAGAAGCCAGTACGTTTAGGATTAACTCCATGTTATGTGGACATTTATATAAACTCCACCAAATCCTCCTTGAAACGGAGTTCTCTGCAGGTTTCTGCACTTCTTGCTCCTCTAAGCTACAGTCAGGACAAACTCTAACAAAGCAGCCAGCGGCAAGTCGGTGTTTTTGTGGAGCACAGCCTTGACATTTTATCAAAGGCATCTGCAGTGAGCTCGAGAACGGCGGCAAAAAAAAACAAACAAAAAACAAAATAGATCTTCTCTAAATGCCTGTGTATATTCATTATGTAATATATCCTTGTTTATATTACTAAAGAATTCTTGTGTGGGTTAGCTTGCTTTTGGCTATCTTTTAAGTAATCACAGCTCTCACTATTAGCATTTTGCATCATGCTTCACCAGAATGACAGAAAATATGGCACATGCACTGATACGCCACTAACACATGTATCCATTTGGATTCAGTGTTAATTCTGACATATGGTCAGTGTACCAGTCACTGGCCCTCTAATATATTTATCACACTACAATGCAATAAATAAATAAAAACTGTATATACACAACAGCACAATTGCAATATCTCTGCAGAGCTGTGTGCATATGTGTTTAAGTATGAGGCCCGACCATGAATATCTTTGACTGCATCTCAGTCCCACTGTGCCTGTGAATATTTGAACTATTCATCTCTGTACTGTTTGCATTGGATTCCCATAAGAACATATTAGATTCTCAAAGTTATATGAATCCCAGCCTGACAGCAGTGAAGCCCTTCTCAGCTCTGACAGGGTTTCTGAGTTGGTTGAAACCACTGTAGAAGTCCTACTTTTCAGTTCTTGGACTGCCTGACTTTGCCGTGCTGTTGCGCAGTGGCTCTGCAGCTGAAATGATTTACAAGTGAAAGTCCATTTCTGTTGTCAGCAGGAAACATGCACGCGTGCAAGTCGGCTTGACACGTGGTAGATTCCTTTATCAGTGTTATTTCTGCTGCGGTATTAATTATTCATTTTCATTAGTGTTGCATTTTAAAACAAAAGAGAAAGAGCCAAAACATAAATACAAAAGACACCGGATGTGTGCATGCTTGGAAACATTGCTCTCCACTAGATGAGCAGTGTAAGCTGGAGATGTGGTGCATTTCAATGAATTCAGTTCCTACTGTGCAGTGCCTGCGATGTCAGAGTGACTTACTTTGAAGGGTTTATGCAACTAAGGACTTTGTCACCAAACAGATGAGATTCAGAGGAGTTGCTGTCCTTAAAGGTTTCATCCCACCGCGAACGCACACTCAACCTAAATGTATGCACATCTCCAGTAACTCAGTCTGCTGTAAAGAGTGCAGCTGTATTTTTCTCATTGTGAACAAATCCCATGAAAAGACACGAAACAATGAATGATCTTACTGACAATTAGTGTCATTGCATCCAAAGCCTGACGTAGGCTAGCTTATACTCTAGACCTTCATGGTCCAAACACATCCATTGTTGTTGTTTTGAAAAACACATCAGTGAGCCATGCTGTTGCACTGGGTGACGTTTTCCTTTATTCCCATAAAAGCTAGCGTTGCTTTGAGTCAATCCCACATCCTGCTGCTATAAATGCTCGATAATGCACCAGATCCACCGCCAACAAATGCACATTTTACTCTTGGTTGCTAAACAAAAACCATTATCTTGCCTTGCTGTTTTAGGCAATTAATCAGCCCTTTTGTAATTTCAGAAGGAACCAGAAAGTCAAACATTGAGAGACAGACACGTTGTTGGCTTTGGTCTTTTCGTGGGTGTTGTTGACAGTATATAAAGGAGCAGTGGTTTTAAAACTGGGATCTATGGACAGGTGGGAATGCAAAGGCTTGCATGCAATGGACATGAACACAAGATCAGACTGGAAGCATGGTAGGCAGGCAAAGATACTGTTTACGCTGGTATTAACTTGAAATTTACCCAATATCCTACCCGGATAAAGAAAAAATATGTTAAGGCAAGGTAGTGTGGCTTGCATTGTGATTGGATCCCAGATGTAAAAGCAAGCTCTACATCATGGCCGCATTCTTAAAAACCAGAAATCCTCCTGTTACCTCAAGCAGGCCCAGTAAAAGATACACATAGTAGCAATAAATAGCAGTTTTTCCTCTGCAAGAAGTGATTTAAAACTTAATGAGAGTCATTCATTGCATTGTTTCCAGGTGTGAATGGGGTCAAACACTTTGCAATGGTCATAGCAGGCAGAAACAGACAGCAATGCGCAAATTTGGCTGAGAGCGGTGAGGAAGAGGCTGGTATAAATGCTGCAGAGCTGATTAGGGGATTGGCAACAGGTGCACAGGTGAGTTTGGAAACCAGGTGATGGCAGGACACACTGATGACCCAGAGACTGCACCCAACACTGTTGTTCAGCTCTGCAATGGAAATGTACGTAATGTGAAGAAAATTAGCACATGATAAAGGACCGAAAATCAGAATCTGTGTTAAATTGTGTGCAAAAAAAAAAACTCCCAAAAACCCAAAGCAAGCCAGGCTAAAGTGGACCCGGGGTATCAGTCTGATCGCAGTGGGGGTCCTCGGAAGAACAATTTCTCTGCTGTAAGGGATCATTAAACTGAAAAACTTTGAAAGCCCTTGTTACAGAGGACCAAATTCTTAAATAATGATGATGGTCTCTTTTTTTAATGTCCCATGGAACCCGAGACAGCTTCGCTTTCCTGTAATGAAAAGCAGAACTGGGAAATTCTACCATTTATGTGTGATGATGATGAAAGTGGGAGCTAAGTAGTCAAGGCTCACACAGAGAAACGGAAAAGCTTCGGGGAGATGAAACATTCCATATCGTGTAGGGACTGTAAAAAAAATCTTGAATGGCCTTTTTCAAGAAGTCTGCCGGCTGTTTTAAATTCAGAGGTTTTGACCTGGTGGAGGCTGGCATGCATAATCCATGACGTTGTCCCCATCACAGAGCTCCTCTCCTGCTTCCTGGGGAATAGATTTTGTATCCCTTGTGTAAAACGGGCTCCACAGTCGCAGACAAGGGTGCTACTGTTCTGCTCTGCTGTAGCTTACAAGCTCTCCGTCTCTGTCTCCTCTTCTCGGCACTAACTTTTCCTGAATTCTCTCTCTGTCTGTCTGTTGTATACTCTCTCCACTCTCGCTGCCTCTTTTTCTCTATCACTCCACTGTATATGTGTCATCACTAAGCCATACTTCTCCCTCCCTGACTTCCACATGTCTTGTTTTCTCCTTTATCCCTACATCTAGTGTTATCTCAAATCTCCGTCTCGGCTATATATCTGCTTCTCCTCTGCGGCGTCACGTCGGCGCTCCACCCTCGCGCCTTTCTGTCTTCATTTCGACCTACTCGCGTTCCGCCTTTTTTTTTTTTTTTTTTATCTCCGCCGCACTTAAGACTCCGTTATCCCGCTGTGACATCCATCACCCGCCCATCCATCTCATCATCTATCTTTTTCGTGTCTTCTCTCTCAGCACAGCCATTCTCTACCTCCTCATTGTCTTTTCCATGGCCGTCCTTTCTGGAAAATAGTTAAGAAAACCGAGTAAAGCTAACATTTTGACATTTCATTATGACAGGGTGAGTTGACAACATCCAGGGACGCTCCCTCATGTTTGCATGTGCGTCTCCAGTGCATGACTGTAAACAAGTGTTAGCTCATGTTTTTCTCGTCTTCTCTTTACGACTGATTTGCTCCGAGCGTTCCTTCCCTTCGCAAGGGACCTCATTTCCCTACTTTCACCTCTCCCTAGGCTCGCGTCCCCGTGACTGCGGTGATCTGTACGCCAGTGGTCAGCGAGAGGACGGCATCTACTCCGTGTTCCCCGTCCACCATCCCGCAGGCTTCCAGGTCTACTGTGACATGACCACAGACGGAGGAGGCTGGACGGTGAGTCAGACGTAAACACACACACACATTACAGTCAAAGCACAGACACAAAGCTCCTAAGCTCTGTGTTTATCCACTGAAAATAGAAGCATTCGTTCAGTCGCTACGTTCTCACCAAGGTTATAATCAAGATGAAAAGGGGGAAACTGAAAGCCTTTTCACAGTGTCTGCTTTTTACAAATCTGCTTTTATTTACTAAATAACCCAGAAACAAGACTGAGAGTCGCTGAGCGGGATTTTTTCTAACTGCAACACCAACATTCATATCAGAGTCATGCAGTACACGAGGTTCAATGCTGTTTTTCTGAGCACCTGCTGTGATGATAGTTGTACTGCCTTAGGAATCTCATATATCAATCTGAAAAGGTCTCATCAAAGTTTCATCACAAAGCAGCGAGGAGATCTTAAGCGCAACGTTCGCGTGGACCTGTTTGAACACAGTCCATTATGTTTCATGCTTCGCTCTTCATTTGGGGAGGCAGAATATTAATTAGTCGCACCAGAGTGGGAACGTCAACAGGTAGAGTGCAGAAAGAGAAATGAATAAAGACGAGCGATGCAGAGAAAGGTAATAAAACAAACACAGAGAGGCACAAGAAAAGTGCACCGCATCAGATGAATCATGGTGACATTTTTTTGTTTAGCAGGCTAAATAAATGGCGCTATAATCGCAAAGGTAGGGATTCAAAACCATGTGAAAGCTGTTGCTGACAACTGATCGTAAATCTCATATATACGCTGATGCTGAGATGTTTTTCCTGATATAAAGATGGGATGACTTACAGCACTGTACGGGCAAGAAACGTACAGCCAGCTCATAAAAATACAGCTTCCATTTTTTATGTGCAAACCAAGTTGTCATCGTGCCTCAAACTCAAAAAAGAGAAACTTTTTTCCGTCATAGCTGGTGAATCTGACCTGCTTATGTTTCGATTTTTTCTTGCATTCTTGTCTTTGTATGATGATATTTCTGAGAGGATTTTGTATTCTAAAAAGGTGACACGGAAAAAGACAGTGTCTGTTTTTTCCTTGATCAAACATCTGTCAGCTTGCTGGCCTTGCTAAAGTAAACATAGTTGTTTAAGTGAGACTGTATACTGGAAGCGCTTTGTCTTTTGGGAATGAGAGACAGCGAGGTGAACAAACATTGACACGGAGCTGTTTGAAGTTATATTTGGAAGTGTGGTTTAGATATATTTTACTGCAAGTGCACACACACACCGTCTTACTGGTTAGAACCATTTATTTCCCTTTGTTCTGGAGTGTACTGTAGCAGTCCTCGGGGAGAGCAGAGCAGTTCTTAATAGAGAACTAAGGACTTGTAACACTTAACAGAGTCTGAAGTTCCAGCTACATGAATCCATCACAACTTTTACAGGTTGTGACATATTTCAGTGAAGCATCCAGGGGCTGATTTTGGAATCCATCCGCAACTATTCAATGATCGATTTGCAAGATACGTACAATGACTCACTATGGAAATTGTTTTTCTTTTTGCAAATGATGCAATCAGCATGAAAGGTGTTCCACATCCTTAAAGGGGATGAATACATCTACTGCACTTAGTTATAAGGACAGCATCTGCTAGCTTCCTTCAGCTTGTGGGTGTGATTCTGCCTTGATGACAACATTTTGATGAATATCTTAAGGATGGACATTTTAAGACTTCCTTCCTCAGATGTGTGAAAATATTATGAAGGTGTAAAAATGTACCCGTATTTTCTGCAAAAATGGTTTCTCAAACCTCTAAACAGCTTTGCTCGCAATTTTTGGCTGCAAACAAATGCAAATGCATTTGTGATTTCTACGGCTCTGAACTGTGCTTCTACAAAAATAATTGGCGAGTATAACAAAAATAATACTAGCTCAGTGTGTTGGTTCCATTCTACCCACTTTACATTGCACTTCCACTACAAACATGCACAACAAACTTCAACTCAAGTCACTGTTACATTGGCATGACAGTGGGCTGTGTGTGTATGGGTGTGTGCCTCTAAATCGGTGACTAACTGTGAGATAGGCAAGGTCGTACCCTCCTATCATCAAATAAAACGAGACTGTCAGAGTGACAGAGTGCTTAGCACAGCATGATGGAATAGAGCTACATACCAGCCTGTCAGCGGATAAATGCTTTTGTGTGTGTGTGCATGAATCAGTGTTTGTTTTAAAAAGTGTCTGCACCTGCACAGAAATAGACTGCGAGTGCGACTTCCCCTCCTTTTCCCCGCTGGTGTTAAGTATAATGCATATTGTCCTATAAAAGGATTTACATAGCAGCTCAGATTGAAGTGATAATGTTGCAGCTACTTATCCTGCCTGGTGCGTTGAGCTGATTGTGATAACGCTTGATCCTCATTAAGAGATCAGCGTGGTGAGATCCAGCAGGGGCAGGTAGGGAGACAGGATGCTTGGCGAGTTGAGTGGCTTACTGTGTGTCTGACGGCTGAGCTTAAATAAGGAATGAGCCATATGCTGTCGCCTCATTAGCATACTTTGACATACCGTAGCTCTGTTGCAGAGACTGCTGCAGACAGACTGAGAGATGAGGAGGTTACTTAGAAGAGGGATGGAAAGGAGGAGAGGAGACAGTGCGACTCAGGAGAGACAAAGAAGAGAGGGCTCGATGGAAACGCTAGAATCTGATGTGGAGAGCGCGAGAAAGTGATAAAATACAGATAAAAAAAGCGTGAAAGGGGAACAGCAATTTCAGTTTTTTCCACACTCTGAAATGCATTAATTCCGATATGACCTGCGATAAAATATCTCTGTTCAATTGTATTTGCAGTAAAAAAGGTGGCCCTCAGGGAGCCTCGGGGATAATGCTGCTGTTTTAAGTAATGGTGACAGCAGGAGACGAGGGATCTCATTTATAACCGTCGCGTTTGCACAAAACGTGGCCTGAAAGAGGAGCACGCTGCTCCCCATGCAAAAATCGTGATCTGTGAAAACAAACTTGAGAAAGTGTGCACCTCTGCGTGAACTCTGACCCACGTTTAAGAACATTTCAAGGACCAGGTTGTATTATGATGCCTCTCACATATTTAGTTGATTATAGATCCACGTCATTGTAAGCAAGCCACAAACCAGCAGTGCTTTCTACTTGAGCCGTAACTGTTCCTTAAGCACCTTTCAGTTTGGAAAGATATGATCCAACTCTGAAGTCAAACTTCTTTCTGACCTCCACCTCACCCGCAGAAATTCCTCTTCTTCGTCCTTCCTTCCTCTCGGTCGTTGCCGTGATGCACCGTGATGAACCATTGATCGGCGGGCTCATTTACATGCAGCAGCATTCATGCGGCGCTTTGCATTGACAATTTCTGGTTGAATGTGGGCGTGAAGAGGGTGGGATATGAGGCCGATCCACGTGGGCACATTTCCAGGTGGACTGTGATGTAGGAAGTGATCATTGCCTGACTGAAGACCACCAAACATTTGTTTTGACTGTGTGAGTATGTTAATATGTACGTCCACTCGCAAGGCTTGTGATTCATAGTCATGATGTCCAAAGAAGGTTTCCTTTAGATCTACAAAATATCACCTAATCCATCAGGTATTGCCACCCACAAATAATTTTATAAATAAATAATCAGCTTTTAAAAACAGGCAATACTGTAGGTAGTAGCTTTTTCACCCGCTCATCCGTACTATGAATTACTCATATTCCTACATAAATGATAGCGCTGCCTCATCAATGCGTTCTGCTCAATGGTGTACGTCGTGGCCGTGCAACACACCCTTCAGCTTCTTCCAGAGAGAGAGAGGAAGTTGGGGAAATAAAATAGTAGAAAAATGTGTGGTTCAAATAGCTCTGATGTGTTGCAGACAAGGACATATGTGCAGTAACGAGTATAGCATGTTACCCAGGTTTTCTTGGCTGTACAGATGCAGTGATAACCACTGAAATCACATGAAAACATGGAAGAA
The DNA here is from genome assembly GCF_039877785.1 of Chaetodon trifascialis. NCBI lineage: Eukaryota > Metazoa > Chordata > Actinopteri > Chaetodontiformes > Chaetodontidae > Chaetodon > Chaetodon trifascialis. The sequence goes on along the minus strand of NC_092075.1, from coordinate 5,060,932 downwards.
TGTTCTCAAGGGCAGAGTGACTCATAGATCACATATAGCAATGGGGGTATTTTTTTTCCGTTTGCTCGGTAAAGACGTCAGGCAAAAGTAAAAATAAACAAGAAGAAGCAATCTACAGTTAAAGCGATCTTTTGCAAGGTATAGCCACTGAGTGCCAGGTGTTCATTTTAGATCCATAAGATGTGCCAGATCTGTTTTGCAAGTCAAGTGTGTTTGCTTAATGGAGCTGCCCATTATATCAGCAGGAAGACAATAAATACCAACGCTTGTGGTAAAATATGCAGATTGATTTTAAGCTCGCAGTCTTTTTTGTCAGCCGTCGGAGTCAGGAAATTTAAATTTGGGCACAGCTGTGCGTCTTTAGTAGAGCTGAGGTGATGGTGTAAGCAGTAATCACGACAGCAAAGTGTGATATGCTGTCAATCAAAGCAAACCTGACCTGAAACCAACTCCTCTTTAACGTGACGGAAATATCATTCTCACTCATTCGAATGAGAAGTTGACTACATAAGCAATAAAATGCATTATTACTCAATTCAGGACACTCAGCCCTGCTGTATGAGCAGTAGCTTATGGTGGCTAATGTTAGCTAATGGAAGCAAACTTTATATGCTGAGTAACTGACATTGCTGAGTACATTAGTCGACTTTAAGACTTTATGACAGACAGCTCTGAACCCTGTGGCTTTAACGCAATTGTAATTACCACTTCTGGCCACAGTGGCCGCTGTTCAGCAAAGGTTGCCTCGCCTTAAATCATAACAGAAAAATAACTTGCAAATCACTAAGAAACTCAAGGAATTTCTGACTCTAAACTACTGTACGGTGGCCCAGAGCGTCAAAACACTACAACATTTCAGAAAACACAACAGCGCTTTGGAAAAGTCGTGTTTTGTGAAATGTGTTTTGACCCCCAGAGCCACCATACTCTCTCTCTTTCTGTATATACATATATATATGGGGGCTATTCACTCAGAGTAAATACAGTCTAAGTCATTAGTGTCTATTTGAACAACTAATGGATAGAGAAGAGAAGAGAAGAGAAGAGAAGAGAAGAGAAGAGAAGAGAAGAGAAGAGAAGAGAAGAGAAGAGAAGAGAAGAGAAGAGACATTAGTCCAGGTTGATGTGGATGGTTGTCAGAGGAAATTGGGCAGTATTTCTCCACTGCCATAACTCACGCCCTGGAGACTGTCTGACCACAGAGGTGGGAGGGATGATGGCAGAAAGGACATAAAAGAGCTGTCATTACGAGGCCCCGAGCGCCATCAAAACACACCTACGAACACGCACACATCACACATTCTGCTTACCTTAACAGAAAGAGTGGATTAGACCACACCAAAAGGACATACATATAATCAAAGAAGCCTTCATGTCTATATACAAAAGATATGTGTTCACATGTGCTTGAAGACCCACACACATACTAAAATATGTATACACACAAGCCCCTCACTCAGATAAAGTAATCCTTTGGGCATGTGGTCTACCTGTTTCTGCAAAAAGAGATTTCAATTGCCATTTAAATACAGCCTCGCGGCTTAGGGTAATGTCTTCTATTATTACTATTTTATTTGTTAAAAGGAAAGGACTAAAAATGACCAAGGCATTAATAATGAATGAGAGTAGATATATCAGAGTGCAGTGTGGGGCTGCATTATCAAATGGTGCTTTTATCAGAAGTACTGCAATCACTCTCAAATATTCAATTCAGCTAAGAACTGAAATGTAAAAGTTTGAGATTGAATGTACGATTGTGTGCATGTTGTATCACTCTTTTAGAGGCTTGGAGTGCCTTTTGAGCATTTCAGAGTGTGCGTTATAGGCTTTTCAGGATCTTTATCTGGCTCACAGGCTCTTCAATATTTCATCTCTGTTAGTTTATTGGTTTGGAAAAAAGAAAATCCAGGATGGATGTTTTTCCCGTTGTGTCTAATCTGTAAATGTTTTGCGAGGCAGGGAAATTGAAAACTTCAGATTGCAATCTAACTTTTGTCCAGGAGATAATTGTTTTCCTAATGTGTCGATTGAGCCTGCTTGGCTGTGGGCTTATTCGCTTGCTTTTTGTCTTTTTTGTTTTCTTTTCTCGACAAGGATTCAGATGTCTTTTTTGTGCCGTCATTAACTGCCATGAGGGGTGTCAGTAGCATTATCGTGGGTAGTGTCAGATGCCCTTTAGGATACCAGTGCCATTAGCCGGGCCCGGGGGTGGGTTACATGAGGAAAGGTTGGACAGCTGTGTCCATTCAGTGACTTTATATTTCCTCTCTGTTACATGTGCAAGCACAGAACTAGGACACCCTGTAATATCACTGCTGCTGGATCTATGCTGAATATAGTTGGATGTTTTATGTCCCATTAGAATTTCTTCCATGCCACTGTGAAAACTTATGTTTGTCTTTTATGTGTATCAATGCTCCCAGAACAGGAGTAGTATAGGGAGTATGCCGGTGCAAGCATATTTTGGTATTTTCTGTATCTGACGTATTTCTCAGCCATGCAGGCAGCATCGCTCCAGGCGTGGCGGTGTCGGATGGACGGTCCACCCCTTTGGCCCTGACTGACCTCAGCAGCTATTGCCTGAATTTCCAAGAAGTTTTGTACAGATATCCACCCAACAACCCTGGTGATCTCCTGGCTTTTGCTCTGCTGTCGTCAAATGTCCTTTGCTCAGTGAAATATCTCAACATCTACCTGATGGAATTGCACCACTATTTCATACCTGGTCTTGGACTTTGGTGCTCTCCTGCCTTTTCCTGTGTGGCACCACGAGGTTGACTTTTGTGGTTTTGAGTGAAACGTCTCAACAGCTGCTGTGAAATTTGGTATACACATTCATGTCTCCTACGGGATGAATTATAATAACAACAGTGACCCCCTGACTTTTCCTATAGCGCCATCATAAATTAGATTTTCTGTTTGTCCAGTACCTAAATAATTTATGACCAAATACTTGCAAAATCAATTACCGCCAGCCTAAGATGTACTCTGGGTTGAGTGCTAATTAGCAAACGTTAGCATGCTAAAGTGCTCAGCTAGGTCTGTGAACATGGTTAACGTTACATTGGCTTAACATCAGCATTGTCCTGCTAGCATGGCCGTAGACTTATCTTAGAGTCTTTTCCCGTTACTGGGTCATTGTCGTGCACAGATTTAAAAAAAATATTTAAAATCTACCTGTGTTAATCTGGTTTCTCTTAATCCCTTAACCCAATAAAGGAAACCAGATTTCTTGTTTATGTTTTAAAAATCAGGTTACTGCTTAAAGCCAGGAATAATCTTTTTACTTAAGTACATGTAAATGCAGAAATTGCGTTTGCATGTGTGTGTGTGCGCGTGTGTGTGTCTGACAGCGGGAGAGAACGAGTGTTTGCGGATGATTGTGTTTCTCCTTCTGTTCTTGTTTGCTGCTGCTGTGTTTAGAGCACATCTGTCTTTCTGATAGGATTATAAAACATTCACCAACAGATGTTTGCAGTCCTCTTTGAAGATAGTAATTCCGCAGACTGCTGTGGATTTATGACTGCTTTCATCAGACAGTGTTGAATTTGCCACCATATCATCAATATTCTTAACAATGTACTCAAATTGTTAGCAATTCCTCTGCAAGTCTGTTTGGATCTGTCTTAAATCTATGAAAGGAGGTGTGAGTTTGCAGCCTCTGGAGTTGATTGTATTAGCCTCAAAGCTTGCTTCATTTATTTCTTGATTTCCTGCTGTATTTCTGCTTTGCTTAGGTGTGTATGTGATGCACAGCTGTGCCTGAATTTGAATTTCCTAATGTGTGTGTTTATTTCTGTATTTTCAATTTTTCCTCTATAATAATTCAGTCTGTCCCTCACGGCGGGTGTATTAATCACTCTCTGAAGATGTTACCAATTATCTTCAGTTAGTCAGTATAGAGCAGCGGTGCTCAGTGACATCTGTTGCCAAAGCACCAAACATATAAACATAGTGTGTGCTCAGTGTTTACATGCCAGGAGCTAACAAGCTTTTGGCACATTTCCTATTTTCCACCCAGTCACATGCCAGATTGTAAATCTCTCCCAATCAGCTTTGGAGTGCTTGTGTTGATTCTTCCCTGTGTTCTGGTCTGTCAGTCAGGGTGTCCGTCTGTGCGCTCTGCAGGCTCCCAGTCGTTGACAGAAATCCTGCTGAAGAGCTTAAGGCAGCTTGTTAAGTAGCCTTCATCTACTGCAGAGATTACAGGGATCTTAACGTGATCATGCCCTTTAGCAAGTGTTGGGTGAGATGGTCGTTAAGGATTTTCTGTTAACACTATTTGGCCATTTTAATGAACTTGGGGTGTTGAAAGGGCAACTCACACGCAACAGTTGCATTGTGGCGGATGCTTATGACACATGCATTTACATGTCGGGCTGTTTTTCCAAATATTCTTCACTGCATAGATTTTTTCCTGGAAGTCGTGGAACACAGGTCTCACTTTTCTGAAGAAGTTGACTGGAGGGGAAGAGTACAAGAGACCTTTAACTGTCAATACTTAGTTTACGGTGCCGTGCTGACACAGACTCTCTGACAAAACATGTTGCAGCAACCACTCTCCCCCTCAAAGGTACTTTCCTTCATCTGTATGCGCCCTTCTGCCTTTGTGCTGTACTATGTTGCCATACATCAATAAAAAAGGCTTGTGCAGAGAGTATGGTGGGAGAAAGAGAGCGAGCTGAAAGTTCAACTTCAGCTGCACAACTTGCCAACTTTCACATTTAATATTCTGAATTACTAGCGATAATTTGGGGCAGCTTTTAAACGTAGTTAGAAAACCACAAAAAAACGTATCTAGTGTAAAGTTTGTGTGCAAGCTTAAATGTTTAGGTGAAGAAAGTGAAGCTATTGAGGTGAAATATAAACAGAAAGTGACAATATATGATATAACTATGCCACTGCTTCCTCTGGATGTCTTAACTAACTAATAAATTCTCATTGTGAGCGTCCGCCATTAAACACATTCCTCATATTGACAATTCCCTTTGATATAGTAAATATGTGCTGCTGCAGGAACGGTGGAGGTAATCTGAAAAGAGTCGTCATTGAGAGATGCGTTGTTTAGGCTTTGTGGAGCTCATAGAGCTGCCTGCATAAAGAATTAATTACCTAAGAGCTGCAAGGAAAAGGAATACAGTAAAAACACTGCAGTATGGAGAAAGGCTGATGGAGAGCAGGAGCTACAAGATGAGAGGACGTGTCCCTGAGTCAGCCTTTATTTTTACTGGACAGATTGTGAACACAAACAAACATTTTGCAATAAAGTAGCAAGAGATAAAACTTTTGCGAGGCTCCAAATGTTTCGATTCTGTGGTGACTGTGGATGTGCTGAACCACAATCCTGATCTGAGTCCTTTAATACTGCATATCTGCTGAAACCAGATCTGATCTGATGCTTACATTTACTTAAATGTAGATTTTCTGACAGATAGAAATAACAGCTGTGGCCTACATTCATTTAAACACCTTATATTTCACAAGCTACTCGACCCAAACACTAAAGATCCTGGTTCAAAGCTGTTAGAAACTCACAAGCTTTGATTATTGATTAGTGATGTGAGTGAAAAGTTAACTGAGAGAACGCGACTCCTTAAACTGATGTGGCGCGATCCACCAGAGAGGAGACGACCACTTTGTGGGATTTGCCGGCCTCTCTGACTGAACATCTCAGCCTGAGCTCGGAGTCACTCGCCGGGCCGGCGGTGTTTCACATTCACACACACATGAACGCTGTAGTAAAGGAAAGCAGCGCTATAACATTGGCAGGCGGAGGTGACAAAGCACAGGAAAGACAGGATTAGATTTTCATCGGCTTTTTTTTTTTGTATTCTTTTTCCATCCATTAAAATATGTCCGCATTGTCCCCCATTACCGATCTTTAAGATCAACTCGGGACATTTCTAGACTCTAGCATAGAGTTGAAATAATAATGCATTATTACATCAATATCACATGAAAGCATTTTTTTTTTTCATTTAAGCCCCAATATGTGTGACTGCTCCGGCTTCCATTAGCTATTATTACCGTGTTTGCTCCCAGTATACTAATATGAACACAGGCTGTAGACACTATTGATTCTGTGGGTCAATTTTTGGACGGTTCTGTACTTTATGTTGTGAAACACTGAGACCTTGCTCAAACCTCTAATAAAATGGCTGCTGTGTCACAACTGCAGCTCTCGGTATGTATGGCTGGGATGTCACCTGCCCCACGCCCATATATAACAAGTCTGTGAGCTTCTGACCTTGACAGAAACAACTTTGATGTCAGGAGCTGCCCTCCAGCCAGACATTGTGTGGAAGGATTTGTCAGCAGGGATGTTCAGCTGCGTCCCAGCGGAAACTGTGTTTGTGTCTGCGTGCGGCGGGTGAGGCGATATGGTGGCCCGGGCTCAATAAAACACAGGAATTTGAGCCACAGTGGAAAGAGTTCATGCATGTATATTTATAGACAGGTGCACTGAGAAGCTGAGTTTTCTTTCTTTAAAGGAGAACATTGGAAAGCTGTTGTTTTGTGGCGCTAACACTCATTTTTGCCATTTCCTCCCTGACCGTTGATGGGAGCGAGTTGCCTCTGAGTAACCGTGATGTGAGAGTCAGAGCACATAGTACAACCTGCTTATCTGCCTCTTGGCTGCATATTTCTGCATGTTCTTCACCTGCATGTTATCAGTGATAAAACAGGCCAGGGGCGAGAGAACGTCTTGACTGTACCTACAAACTTGGACATTAACATTAACACCCACACGCTTATACAATCCTGCATGTACAACACGGACATACGGTTACAGACACACACTCACAAACAAAAGCAATGGTGCAAACATGGAAAACACACATGCAGATTTAGAAGTGCATGTAGAGAAATTTCTGGCTTTCCATGCAAACCTAGGCATGTATGTGCACACATGCACACAGACAATAGACAGGCATTCGTATATGTATGTATCACATACAGTCTATTGTCACTCTAATAGCACTGTGACACTCTCCCAAATGCCCCCCCTCCCACCTCGCACTTTCAACTGCTGCCTTTCCCTCTTGAAACAGGAAAGAAAATGAGTCTCTGTAAGCTCCACGTCTCCGGGGAACACACACACACACACACCCACACACACACAGAGACCTTCAGGGTCAACATGCAATTAAACCTCAGAGGGGCTCTCCAGTCTTAGAAGGATGCTAGACATGGAAGGAGGCAGGGCCAGCAAGACAAGAGTGTTAACCTTAATCTGAAGTGAACTGCTTGCTGGTTAACCTGCTGCCGTGGAGTACTGCTTCATGTGACCACCGGCCTGTTTGTCGCTGCAGCGGTGACTCACAGCAGCGGGTACTGCTGGTGTCTCAGGTTTTCTGGCAGAGCAGTGAGGCGCTAGCTGAGGCACGAAAGCCAGCCTCAAAGATGTATGCTGACCTGAAACACCAGAGCTTCCAAATTGAAGATTAAAACTGCACCTAGATTTAACTTGCTGGGTTTGTCTCATAATTGTGCTTCTTGTGTAAAATAGATGGGGTCTGCATATGCGTCAGAGGAACAATGGCAGTTTGAGAGCGGACTGCCATTCATCCTCTATTCTTCTCATCTCAAGTCTCAGACTCTTTGTCTTATGTCAGGTGGCTCTACAGTATGTATGCAGCTAGAGAAGCTTTTGACTCTTTCAGCATTGTGATAATGTGAGCGATGCATTGTTCTCAGAGGCCGCAGATGATATGAATAAAAGTTAGCGGCTTGAGTTATCATTGTCTCAGATCTTTTCAGAGAAACCGACTGCAGTCTGAGATGTTTGACTTTCTTTGGTTTTCCTGGTTTTTCTGAAGTTTCTTGTGATTTATTGGGTTGAGGGGCCACTTTTTTGTAATTTTCTTGCCTCCTAAACTGCTACTAATACAGCGAGCGGCAAGGGAAGGAGAAAAAACAATTAACTATGGATGAAAAGGAAAATCTCCTTTTTAACGTTTTCAATTTGCCGTCTTCTCTCTTTCAGCTCCTTTGAATGTAGGGATGAGCACGGGTAAGAGAGTGAGCGAGTAAGATAAGAAGGCTGAAAGGTCATTACTTAAAGAATTTAGTAACATGAATGTAGTTTCGAGCAGCAGTTGGCCTCTAAATCCAAAGAAACCATGCTTTACTGCAGTGTCCTTAGAACAGTGTTGTCTTTGTCTTTGACGTAAATCTCACCAGTTAACCCAGCAGCCGTTGGAAAAAAAAAAAGAGAAAAAAAACCAAGGCCACAGCTCCCTCACAGTCCTTGAGTGCCACGCTGACATATCAGTAACATGATGACGGTGCATTGTTTCCACTGTCAAGTGCTGCAGCCTTTTCCCCAAGGTCTGTTGATGAAACGGGACATCGCTGAAGTAATGGCCTTATTAACAAGGTGTTGAACCCTGTGAGTCATATCATTTAATATCACTGTGACAAGATTTCATTTAGGTAAACATGTTTTATGAATCTACTTCTTTTTACAGGGGAACATGTTCATTATAAGCCGCTGTGTGCGCTGATGTTGTTGCCACTGAACTGAGATAAGTCATCCTGTTGGATAATCAGTGTGCTACAGAGGTGCATGACTCTATACACTTTCATTCATTACTTTTTTATTTATGTGTGTATTTTCTAAGACGCACATTCAAGCGACTAAAAATCACAATGCATACGTCTAGAATATGAAATCCCTGAGATCTCATTTCCTTTAGACTAACCTCATTCAGCTGTCACACGATGCGACCGAGCATACTTGATGCCATGTGTTAAAGGTGCTATTGATAACATTCAGCACTAAATGTCCCTCGTCCCTCTTAGTAAAGTAGAAAAATAATGTTAATGCCACATCCCTGTCGCTAGCTCGCTCAGACACATACGTTATGAAAGTATACAGTATTAGTACTGTTTTATTAACTGCAGTTGACACTGTGCATTAAGCTGTTCTGTAGCATTGAAATGTGAAAATGAGCCCTGTGTATGAATGACTGATTACGTCATTTCTGTATATCCTATACCACACATTAATATTGAAATCTGTAGAAATGATATATAACCATGCACTAGAGAGTCTACTGTCTACTCGCAGCTCACACAATAGGCTCCGAGTAGACAGAAATCATTTGTAATGAGTAACACAAGACTACAGTAAATTATCACTCATGGTAATAACAGTCAGTCACTGCATCGTTTTAATTAGTTTTACCTCCGATTCAGAGTCAAATTCTGCAGAACTGTCGAGTTAGATTTCCATATTGGCTTGAGGAAGTGAAGAAGAATAATCACTGACATCATCACCGATTACTGGGACGCGAGTCTGATGGTCTAACGCACCATGACTGGGGTAAAGCCTGTGAGGGTCTTATGCAACAGCTGATATAAATGCCTTTGTTTCATTATGTTTAATTGATAACTTTGTGCAGCACTCCACACACTATTACCACCGGTGGGGGAGGGGTTCAGAAGCAGAATAAACAGTTAGCATTTGTATGTTTCCGTTGCTCTATAAAGAGCCCATAATGGGGTAAATAGATTAAAGGACAAGTGAGGTGATATTTCAGAGTTTCCTTATTGTCAGCAAATCCCATGAAAAGACAATGAATTGTCTTTCCTGAAAAGTCTTTCCTGTCTCACCAGAGATATCTTAAGTCTCTGTGACATTGACCTCCTTTTGGCCAAAAACTATTAAAAACACATCAGTGAGCAGCACAGTCACGCTGGCTGCCATGATCCATCATTACTATGAGGGCCGCCACTGTATTGAGTATATATGGCAGCAGGACGGTGTTTGTGGGATTGAATCAAAATAAACTGGCACATCAAATGTGTATTAATCTGCAGCTGAAAATAGTCCCCAACAAATGCATTATTTACTCTGTTTGAGTAATATTTGCTAAAATCCACAATGCCCTGCTGTTTTAAGCAATGACAGCATTAAACAGATCTTTATTTTTAGCTGCTCTCTTGTCTTACTTGGATATAAAGGCTGGCAAGGGATGAGGCTTATGCAAGAGACCTGGAATCTTTGGAAAGAGAGTTGAGGTTCCCGAAAAAGACTGCTTCACTGACGAGAGGAAGGGGCTTGAATCTGACAGCAGAATTCATGCTTGAAGATGATCATTTATCTGGAATAAGGGAGGAAATCAATCCTTGGAATTACGTTGGAGCAATGCAGAGAGCTCTGAACGAGGAGATGAGGGATCCAGACAGTCTCTAGATGGTGCTGATAAGTGATGATGATCCAGTAATGATGATTAAGATGATCACAATGACGACAATTATGAGGATCAAAATGATGAGGATGAAGATTTTGCCGTTGCGCTGCAGGATTTTGTTCTTTTTCTGTTCGGATGTTAAAGGCAAAGGCGCCATATGGAGCCCTATGGTATGTTAGGGGATTAGTCATGCTGAACATAAACTGTCTCATGGATTTCCTTTGTCATTTCAACATGAACGCAGCCTTCCAGCAGCGATTTCTACTCTTTTCCATCTGCATGCATTTCCTCTCCAGGAGCACGTTTCCAATTTCCTTTCATCCTCCGCCTGACACTTGGTATGTCAGCACTTTTAATGGATAGCGTTTTTCATGGGGTGATACAGATGCTGCATCACACATGCGCGCGCACACACACAGCTGAGCTTAACTGCCAAATATTTGCTATTATAGCCTTTGTTTCTCATACTGCAAGGGTTGCCATACAAAACCCTACCACATAATTTCTCCACACGCCATTGCTTTATATAGAAATTTCATCTCTCTTTGTGTATTTAGGATTATTGTTCTATGAATATAATCTCTTCTCTGTGATTTCAATTAAGGATTCAGATTCCATAGCGATTTGATTCAAAGTCAGTCAAGATTTAATGGATTCCTTTTATTAGCTTCCGACAAATTGCCTTTTTAGTGGGAAGAGCGTTTGCATTATTCATTTGTGAAAGAGCAAGCATTTATGAGTTCATTTAGTTTAGTTCTAGATGAGCTCAGCGACCAAGAGTGGGACTTAGAGTGACTCATCACAGAGGAGGATGAAATGCACTGTGTGAGATGAATCTCATGTGACCCTTAACCCCTCGCCTTGCTGTCTTGGCTGTGTAGGTGATCCAACGCAGGGAGGATGGCTCTGTCAACTTCTTCAGAGGATGGGAGTCCTATCGTGAGGGATTTGGCAAGATCACCGGCGAACACTGGCTCGGTAAGTGGCTCAGGTGTGCGACTGTGCGTCAGTGTGACTCATGCACGCACGCATGCCGTCCTGCAATTCTACAGCAGGGAAAACCCTGGAGAGTAGATTCTTACACAACTTTGTAATCTTGATTACAAGACTTCAAAACTATCACCTTATCAAGAACATATTGATAGCCACTAACATGAATTCGCTCCAACTCAAAGCAGAAAGAGGAAAGATTCTCGCTCACAGAGAGTGAAATAGTTAGTCATGGTGATGGAGCAAGATAAAAAGAAGCCCAAAGAGAGGCAGACAGAGAGAAATTAGATGGCTCTGACCCTTCATATCATCAAAAATTCAGTAACAGCTACAGTTCTGTGACAATGAAAGCCATTTCAGTGAAAGCGACAAAGAATATTTCAGTAAATTAAAAGGTGTGTGTAAGTGCACTTCACCAGAGCTGTCCGTCTCGCACCACAAAATCACGACGCGAGCCAAAAAGCCCAGCGATTTGATATTCAATTACAATATTTTTTTACGCGTGACAAACATAACAGCAGTATAATTAATTTTTTTAGCCTTTTCAGCAGTCGCCTTCTGCTGAAAATGTGTGTTTCTCGGCGTGCCCATCCAAATCCTTGTCTCTCATGCTGGCAGCATGACACATACTGTAAGTCCGTGCCTCCCCTCAAATTTGACAGGAAGAGAATGCCAACAAAGAATGAATTCTGCTGTGAAATTATTAACTTTATCAAAGCCAAATCCCTCGTCTTCTCACAACTTCTCATTAAATGTACCAAAAATATTTCCTCTCAGGGGAGGGGGCTACTCTTCAGCTCCGTGGTTCTTGCGGCTCAAAGTTAGCGGCTTGCTCTAGAGCGTCACCTGCGACATATTCAGCACAGCTTTATGGAATGAGACTTTCATATCACTGCTTAGTTTTATGTTTACATTCATACAACATGCAAAAAAAGTCCTGATCCGAAAGGGTTCAGAAATGTACAGCTTGTTCTTTCCATCATAGACTGGCCTTTTAGCTTCTTTTTAATTGGCCTGACATTTGCTCAGGTAGCAGGATGAAAGCAGGCCTCTCACACCAAGTATGAAAGTACGAAGACTGACGAGCAGGAAAGCACGCACAGTATGAGGGTGAATCTGGGACAGGTGACTTAACCCAAAACCGAACTGCAGCCGAGGAGTTTGACTCTGTGGCAGCATCTAATCACTGTTTTCACAGACGCAATCGACATCTCGCAGGGATCGCAGACTTTAATTGCTGCATAATCTCATCTATTATCCCTGTATACCCACAGCCCCCCAGTGACATGCCTCAGTGATACGTTGTTCTTTTCTTCTTCCTTTAACATGCAGTCCAGCACGTCACCACACTTACCTACAGTCTACATATACAGCTGAAGTGCTTTAAATGCCGTCGTTGAAAACATGACCTTGGGCTTGTGCTTGAAAGCCGCGCTTCTGAACCATTAGCCACCCTTCAAGCACTCGCTCGTTTTGTCCTGATCCCAGAACCTTCAGGGCTGCTGCACTCCTACTTAGCACATGCTGCACATACTGTGACTGCACTGTGATTCATGGTTAACTGAGATTGTGGTGGTGACAATGCTCTGAAGCTGGCGAGATGCCCACCACTCATGATTCATCTCATCAAAGTTGATGTGAAAGCAGCTTCTCTTATAAACTTCATAAAACCTGCCATTAAGCATGAACGTTGTTGCCCAATCAGCATCCATGGGTAAAATACTGGCTCAGAAAGCTCTTTCATGTTCTTGCATTACTGATCACCGAATCCGCTCTGCTTACACAGAAACACCAGAGCTTAGAAATGCTTAGCATTTGCAGAAAAGTTGTTTCCCGAGGAAATTCGGCTTAATGAGATACCACCACGGTAAGTCTGCATGTCTTTGAATCATCACAGTTTGCTCGAGATTCGATTGGTAGAGTAAGCGGAGCCTTAAGAAGTCTATTTCTGTAAAAACACACACTTGGTCATGGTCAAGGTCACGGACGTGCCACACCACAGCTGAGCTACTCTCCCATCAGCACTGCTGATTAAAGCATGTATACACACATACACTTTGAGAGCGTTGCTGAGACGTTATGAAGTATCTGTGAGCAGCCCTGCATGCTAAATATTGCAGATGAATGATGGCACATGGGAGGTTATTTATTTATTTAGTGTCCGATCGCTGTTTATTACTGTTATCAAACCAAGAAGCTGTTTCATTTAGGCAATCCTATGAATTATAAGTAAAGGAAGCTTTAAATTGTAAGCGTATGGTGATGCACTCACAAATAGACTAATCTGCGCCACCTACAGGAAAGGAGAGTAATAGATGCAGCAATTTTAACACTTGTGCCACCTGCAGGTAATGAGTGGTACAGCGGCACTTTTTTTTTTAACGTGGCTACCGTTCTGTGAGTTTGTTATCCAGAGTCTTCTAATATTTTACACTAATCTGCTTAGAAATTCAATAATCAAATAAAGATTTGCCATTGATTTTGGTTGCTATGATCTGAGCATAACATGAAGTTATTCCAGGCGTCCTTCAGACATGAGCTTCAGTAATTAATAATTCACATTACATATATAGGTTGGGAACATTTCGGACTGCAGCTGTGTAATTCTTTAATATTAGCTTGGCCTCCATGGTTTGGGGTTCTTCATCACTTTCACCACTCCCTGTCCTTGCTAGATGTAAGGCTGCTTGTATATACTGTAGCTTTTGCAGAGTTTATGTGAATTAATGGAGATCTAGGTCTCTTTGCTGACCTGAGGCCATTGCAAAGTGCAGCCCATAATAAAAAACGTGGTTAGAGTGCCAGCTCGAGCTCCCTATGGGACGCTGTAGGAACATGGTGGGAATATGGAAAGCTCAGGATTTAGCAGACTGAATTTGAATGAGCCGGCAGGCTACTTTGAACCTTTCAGAGTACCCTTGCTCATTCAGGGTGTGCTGTTGTCTCGTCACCCCCATCATCGATTACCCTCAGGGCAAAAATGAAAAATGGATCCATGCTTGCCTGCAGCCTGGAGAGAAATTCATTGCAGCTACCTCCGCCAGACTAATATTGCTCACTAATCCAGGAGATGTGCAGGATGACACAATCACACATGTGAGAAACTTCTAGCACATTTGCTAGCATGTGCATGAGGCAAATGAAGAGGGGTCAGCTCTGGGAAAATCAATGGGGATATCTAATTTTGGCAGCTTAGGTATCAACATATGGATTTTAAGAGGAGTGTCAATTCTAAAACTGCTACCGTAGTGAGTCACTTTGATTTAAGACAGTCTGTTGTTGTTACTTAATGATGAAGGTGTAGTTTTACCGTGAAGGATAACGATTAGGTCGACAACCAGTTGGTTTCTCGCTTCGGTGTAAAACACTTTGATTTGGGACCTGTTTTTTCTTTTCCTCTTTAAAGAGAAGGGCAGCATGTGTCAGTCATTCGCTGTCATTTGGATGCCGTTTATGTCGGGCAGCACATAGCAAATGAAGAAGAGAATCTGGGTCCTATGGATTATATAAAGATAGAATTTCTGCATGATGTGTGTATAACTGTAAAAGCTAATATAGTGCTGAATAATCTCTCCCAAAAGACCATGCAATGAGCATAAAACTGGGTCAAGGCAATTCCACTGTTGCCATCAAATCTATTAGACACCTGGTCTCTGAGGCTGACGTAGACTTGTCTATCTGTAATATAGGTCCTGAAACAGTTTATTGCTGTCCCAGGGAGACTAACCTAGTTTTCCAGATGGCCTATTACAATAACATATCTTGGTCTGTAGTGTTGAAAGCAGCACTTAAATCCAGCAGAAGAGGGTAGATAAATTGTCTATTGTCATTTCATGTCCTCTGTCCTGCCTTATGCGTCCATTAACTGCAGCTATAATTCATATTGGTGCACAAGCAAAATATTATAACAAAAACTCAAAGGTGTCAATTCAGCTGGTGTGTGTTGTACAATTATGGAAAATTAGTCCAAAGCTGACACAGACAATTTCCAGTGCAAAGCTATCATCAGCTGTGACGCTGAACACAAGTGTTTTGCAGGCTTTTTGTCGGAGAGTTTAGTTGTCGGTTTAGGTGTAATTGTAGGAAAAGCCCTGAAAAAGCATGTTTGAAATTCCAAACATTATTCTAACATGTCTGAGCGATTCATTTAAATTACACAGAAAGAGAAACTTTTTATGATTTTATTACATTTATACTTGATTAAAGATTTGCCTTGCTTTACCTTTTCTTTCCGTACAAAAACAGAAACCTTTAACATTCTTGAGCAGTGCTCAATTTTATTAATCAGTGGAGCATTTACAGCTTAATCAATACCTCTAAATGGAATTCTAGTTTTCTGCAAGCTCCAAGTAACATTAATTAATATTCATTTGTTGTCATACCAACTGCTGGATTGGATTCCTGTCATCCCGTTATTTGTTTTCATTCAGCTTTCTTATCAGTTCAGTTTTTTCTTCTACACACTAAAGTCATTTCAGACCCTTTTTTTCTGGATCAATACACATTTTGTCTCATATGAAGTGCAGGAATTATGTGAATAGCGTAAAACCCCAAACTGAGAGGTAAAGCCAAGTCTTCTCTTCTTTGAGGCAAAAAGAATAACAGACACTGCTCACTGGTTTTTGAAGCATTTGGAGGACAAAATGTTGATCCCTAATTATCATTTTGACACAGTGAGAAAATGTGTCAAGTTCTAGTTTGAGGAGCGGCAGTTTTCTGAAGCAAGAGGGCAAACTAGTGCTGCTAAAGCTCCAACCGAATGAAACTTTGCTCTCTGGGCAGTAAAACAGACAAGCTGTTACTCTTCAGAACAGAACCTACAAGGGCTCTTCAATCTCTGTTGCACTTTGAGTTACATAAACTGGCGAGGTGAATCCACTCTGGACATTACATTATGTATCTGCCTGCTTTTCCTCTCTAAGGAATGGATTGTGTATCAGAGCCCGTGTATCAGGGAAATTAGGAGAGACAGAATCTGCTTTTATATCAGCGAAGGTTGGTGTATTGATGTCACAGTGCTGCCCTCACATTCAAGCTCTTTTCATTTACGGTAAGCCGTTTTATTCGCCACAGGAGTGTTCCTCTTTTATTCTGGCCAGTGTTTACATCCCGCCTCAAGACTCTGTGAGGGCGGCACTGCAGCGCTTGGCTAACCAGATAACCAGTATGGAGCAAGAACACCCAGACTCTCTTCTCATTATTCTGGGGGATTTTAGCAGAGCAAACCTCAGCCGTGAACTGCACGAACACAGACAGTATATTAAGTTTCCCACAGGGGACAGAAACACACTGTCGCACAGTATTAAAGGATGCTTACCGCTCAGTCTCCCATGCAGCTTTTGAACCCTCTGATCACTCATCTCCTTCCAACATACACAAAACCTAAAATCTAGAAAGCCAGTGGTAAACACTGTGGGAAGACGGGCCAATTATCTGATGGAGCGCACTGATACTGTAACGCTTCGAGGCGGCAGTGCAGATGGAGAACATGTGTTCCAGAAACGACTTGTTTAGCAATAAAGGCGTACAGCCACAAACCTGCAATGCCAGATGATTCCCTCTGCCAGCCGCTCCTGCCATTCAACCTGCGTGCTGCATCAATGAAGAAGAACGCCTTGTAACTCCAAAGTCAAAGACAAAAGACCAGGACAGCCCCAGGCCCAGATGGCGTCTCACACTTCTGTCTGAAGGCCTGTGGTGACCAACTGGCTTCTGTCCTCACACAGATCTTAAACAGATCACTCAGTTTGTGTGAAGTTTCATCCTGCTACAAATGCTGCACAATCCTACTGTTTCCCATAAAGCTTGCGTGACAGGAACAATGACTACAGGCCTGTTCCCTGCACATCGGTGGCCTCAAAATTCTTTGAAAAACTAGTGGTGGCCAACCGAAAGCACATCACAGGCCCCCTGCTGGATCCCCTGCTGTTTGCCTTCCGGGCACACACGTTGCTTAATGAAGCAGTCATCATGGCACTGCACTCTATCTATCTATCCTTAATGGAGAGTTACCCAGTGCAAGGATCTTCGTTCTTGTCCTGCTCAAAACTCACTCACTCAACAGTACACTTCTACCAGTGGATCAGCAACTTCCTGGGAGAGAGAAAGCAACAGGAGAATGCTGGGGAAGCTCACCCCCTGCTCTTTCATCCCCCAGGGAAGCGTTTTCTCCCTGCTGCTCTTTTCCTTCGACACAAATGGCTGCACCACCAGTCTTAGCTGAGACTCAGCTGCCCACAGCACCTCCTGCACCACATTCAACACTGCGGCCGCCATGGAAGTTTTCAGGTTTAGATGAAGCTTTGTAAAAAGGCCCAGCAGAGCGTGTGCTTCCTGTGCCAACTGAGGAAGTTGTAACAGGAGCTGTTGTACACTCCTTGGTTGGCTGCAAAGCATCAGAAGCTGCATCAGACAGTCCAAACTGATGAAAATGGCACCAACCTGCCTTCACTCCAGGACCTGTACACCACCTGAGACAGCAAACATGGTTGTAGGATCCCTTTAAGTCTTGCCTCAAGCTGTTTAACTCCTCCCTTTCAGCAGGTGCTTCAGGTTAAAGCTCTGCAAAAGGCTGTTTATACAATCTCACGACTATTACTGCCCACTGCCCCAGATGTGCCAGGCCACTCCTGACGGTCTCACCCAAATGCCATAAAATCTGTCTGCCTCATCCCGTGGGGAAGGCAAGACACACTGTAGCCCTTATGGATTGTTTTAATCTAAAACAAAAATGCTAATATGGTTACTCAACTGTTTAATAAGCCAGCTGTAGAAGACATGAACTGAAAATAAGCTTTATTAAATTCCCTTAAAAAACAGCTCCAGCCTGAGGCGGTGGGAAGCAGAAGTTGATGGAAATGTTATGGATCGTGTCCTTGTTTCTCTGACAGTTCGTGTTATTTTCAGTGCAGCAAGAGGTGCAGACCAGATGTTGTGATGTCAGACTTCAGAGCAGCCATTATTGCTTCAGATTGGATTTGTTTTAGAGATTGCAGGCTAGTTGTGCGGTTTCATGTGCACATTTTGTTTAACCATCAGTCACATTTTGCCAAAAATTGCAAACAGAGAGAGGGAGAGCGAAAACTAAAGTGAAACTTAACTTTATTTGGTGCCATAGTTGGAGCTTCCCATATTTTCATATCCAAACTTTCCTCCTTCTCTCATCCTGTGATGATTGCCGGGTAAACGGATCTGCTCTTTGTCCTGTTGCAGCCCTCTAATTCGCATCACTGTGCTCCGAATCAGGCAAGCACAGAAACAATATCTTTCCATGTGACTTTACAGTAATGAAACGATAACTCAAACACATGACGCCTCTAAACAATATCTGTTCAATAGCTGTGAAATAGCATCTACCCTGCACATAACATTCTACTTGCAGCACAGTTCTAAGTCTCTGTTATAAGCCTGCAGCTACACACAATACACAGCACGGTCAACATATTGATTACGCATTATTATTTATTTACACCCCTTTTGTTGCATTCTAGCTGTATATACAGTTACCAGCAAACCAGAAACCTGCCTTGTATATATGACATTTCTTGGCTGTCTGTCTGTACATTAGTTTTTGCCACATGAAGACGGGAAGTCAAATTTATGTTATGTCCAAGCTTGCAAGGTTACTTAACCAATAAAGGCATATCTGATCGTTTTGCTCGTTAGCGTATGGATTTAATAAAGGAAAGGTGTTAGCCCAACAGGCAAAACAACTAACATTATTGCTCTATTAATTCATTTCACCACCACCAAATAACATTGGTTTCCCTTCATTTTTTCTCCCCTTCAAGTATTTAGTGATTCTCTTTTTACTGAGGATGCCCAGAGCATGTCACATCATCATATTTCTGTGATGGTCCCCAGCAGTGCAAGAGGGGGGGAACAGTGTAATAAGACCCATGTGTCTTGACTGTTCTGCCTGGAAGTCGTCCTCTATCTGACTAGTGCCTTGTTGTGATCTAACATTCCTCGGCTGACTGCCTCATTAAAGATACACTTACAGCTGCCACTGAGAAGAAAGAGAAAAGCAAACCCTGTTTCCTGTCCTATACAGTCTTTTCCCTTGCCTGTCAGAAAAATTGCTCAAAATTCTGCAGAAAATTGCAGCGTTAACCACTTTACATACCGCTAACCTTTAACAAGCGGGGCATATGCGTGCGCTATAATTGAGCTCTTAGCCCGCCATGAGTATTGTAAGCTCATGTGATTATAGGGAGGTCATCCACAAAGAATAAGACATTTGTGTGTTTATGTGGAAGTGATGGTGCAGATGGGAGCCAGGCAGGGGGATGACTATAATTTGGACATGGGCGTTTGAAAGCTTGGATGTCTGTGTCAGTCTTTAGCAAGTGAGTGCCACTTCACATCAAAACGGCAGCCTGGAGAGACTGAGAAGAGGGAACGGGGAAATATTCAAGTTTTCAATAAAAACATGTAACCCAAACAACCTTTTTTGCAACTTCTCTGATGCTCACTATGTAAGAAAGAAGGAAGAGACACTTAAAAAATGCAGCGCACCCTCGCTCATCTGCACCCACACACGTGATAAACCAGTAGGTATTCTGTGTAATTGCCAAACATGTCCGCTGTCTTTCACATGCTCTTTCATTCCTTTCATCCCTCCCCTATCTGGAGTGTCTTTATCTCATGTCTGCGGCAGGAGTCCTACCCGTGTTTCTCACATCAGTGCGAAATAGCACAGAGTCTCTGGCAATTAACTCCCGGCCTGTAGAACTACTCAGAGTGAAGAGGAGCAGAGGAGCCACACGCAGCGGGGGAGCCCATTCATCTTCACTCTGGAGAGAACACACTGTCCACGCACATCGCCGGAACGCACATACAATGGGACTGAAAGAATAAATGTGATGAGACGTTATTCTGTTGAGCGGTCGGTGTCCTGGGAGAAGACGAGGGGCATGGCGATGAAGAGTCAGAGCCTCGTATTGTCGAACCACAAGAACCACTGACAAAAAGATCATAATAGTGCCGTGGTTTCGCCGCCGTTGGTAGAAACTGCATAATCCAACAGTTGCAAGGTTGTTTCACTTCTACCACACTGCATGATGCACAACCACATTCTCACTCTCATGAAGGGCTCTTAAGGGCATTCATCTCCTAAACAGAATGAGGCATTTATAGACAAGCTGCTCACCAGCATTGAAGAATGTCATGTATTTAAAACATGTAGCAGTGAAGTCATTTTGCACAGAGCCACTCCACATGTTTACCTTATGCAACTATTTCTCTGTTGTCGTTTTCTTTCTTTTTTTTATCATTTCCTTTCTCCTAATCTTTTTCTTTCCCACGGACCCATGCATAAATACGTCCCTACACACATTTATCCTCCGCCGCTCGCCTCTACCACAATGCAGCATCCCGAGGCTCGTGTTTATATTCTTGTCACACAGTAGAAAATCTAAAGAGGACTGTATGTACAAAAGGGAGCACAAATCAAAGAACATCACGAGTCCTGTGAGGATGACGGCCCATTTTGCCTTTCTGTCTGTGTTTTTCTTTTTTCTTTTTCAATTACTTTTTCTGTGGACAGTTTTGTGCAATAGAAATAAGCCAGAGGAGGTCGGCATGGCCAGGAAGGGAAGGACCCAGGATTTAAACATACACCTCTTCTCCTTTACATAACCCTAAGACAGAATTGCATTACAAAAATGCAGAAATGTCTGCGGCAGACAGCAGCACTGATTACACTGCTTATAGAGGAGTAAAAATCCCAGCTAAAACAATCACTGTAGACAGGCCTTGACCCTGTCAGTGGTTCATCTGTGAAAATCTGCCAAACAATCCAATCATGTGCTGCTGCTGCTGCTGCTGCTGCTTCTTCTCTCAGCTTGGCTGTGGTACCACTGACAGCAGCAAGGTCAAGGGTCAGAGCCTTTCACCACTCACGGGTTAGTGAAGAGAGGGGGGAGGGAGTGTTGATCGATCGTTCTCTGGGAGATTTATTACCCCAGTCTTTAACAGATAAGTGATGCTTCTGCCTCATTTAGAGGCAAGGCTTTCAGCTGCACAGTTTGCTAATGTCCATGCCCGCGCAGTTTGTGAATATATATTATACTGAGACATTAAGAGAGTTAGACAGACAGGACAGGTGAAAAAATTGGAGAGATGACGAATGCAGGAAAATTGGTGAGGTAGCTCAAAAAGGAAACAGATGAGCGACTTTAGCAAGGATTTGTTAGCGATTAAGCCGGCACACACTGGAGGAAGAGAAGGGGAGAGGCAGCAGTTCAGGAGGGATAAAAAATCCAATAGGTTGTTAAGGAGGAAGCGATGCATAAATTAAAGCCTAGAGTGAAGAAGGGGCTAAAGTTAAAAAATTCAGCAAAAGAAAAGTTATAATGATATTTTTATTCCACAACAAATTTACGAAAAAATGAACTACTTTCAGATGTAAACTACTTTAATATATGGTTTTTAGTACCTTATCAATTGCGTTTTGCAATTTCACCACATGCATCTTCCAGCCAGGAGGATGCACATGCATTAATGTAAAACACACCAAGCCTAAGCATGCACAAGCTCATACACATGCACGGCCACAATGTGCACAAGGGGCTGATTTGAAACTGGTGTGGAGTCAATAAAGGCTGCTACCTTGCAGGAAGGTCACAGCTTGGAGAAACTCTCCCCAAGACTCAACACAGTCTCCCCCTGAACTCTCTCTGTTCCCGTTAGAGGGAATAAATAGCCTCATTATTCCGCCAGGTGCTCACCATCATCCCATGTGTCGCTTCATTTCATCCACAGTTTCTAAAAAACTGCTGTCACGTCGCTGTCAAATCCCTCCACTCTGTTTGCTTCTGACGATCGTCCCCATAACCATATTGTAAGAATTATTGGACATTTTAAATTATTCTCACAATATAATTTGCTGTTTTTTTGTCCATTGTGCAGTGTAGGACTAGTCCTCGTGGGGCTTTTTTCTGTTCGAGGAAGCAAATATTAAATTTAAAAGAGTGTGAGCTGTTTACAGCAGGTGACATTGGATCCCCCAGACTCCACTAGAGAAACAAGTTGTCAGTTTGCATATCTTACAACATATCAGGATGCTTTTTTCAACAGAATTGGGGAGTAAGCATCTTTCATATGCAGTACAGACCTTATCTAGACATTACCTGGAGGAGCTCTATGTCAGGACACAAATGTCCACATAATGTCCATCAAGCCCATGAATTCACAAAGAGAATTCACTCCACCCCTCGCCTAAACCAAAGGACCAGAACGCATCCGACACAGACAATCTCCGGACAATGTCCTGACCTGACCACATGAGAAAATGAACAGTTTTCACATTGATAGAATTACTCAAGATGTACACAATGTTGTTAGCTGCATCTCGTGAGCTGATTTCTAAATGAGATGAAGCAACCAATGTCTATTCTCCCTTTTATATATTTAAGATAAGATATACTTTTAATAGTCCCACAGTGGAGAAATTTCAGGTATTACAGCAGCAAAGGAGATAGCAAACACAGAGGGCATCAGTAAAAAGGACATTAAATAACAAACAAGCAATATAAACAAGGAATAATGAAATAAGCGGGAGCTGCTGTAACAAGCTGCCACTAGTGCGGCGCCATTTCACATATGCATTATTTGTATACGATTATTCAGCATATTTTGGTCACTTTGCTCTTCTAAAAGCGTTAAACAATGATGAGCATGTTAATCTTGAATTACATTGAACACCTGAGACATGGTTCAGCCACTTACTTCTGTAAGACCATAATGTATTCATTGTATTCTCCCCGCTCAGTCCGCAATTCCACTGAATCCACAATCTGACTCACAGTCACTGTGAATACTGCATGTTTTAGTCATGCAATAATTCCATATATGTGAAGCCTTTCACAACAAAATTTCAACATATTGAACCTAAGCAAAACAATGTTTGTTGTGGTCACCTAGAGATGACCGTAACATCAGGAAAACAATTGTTTTTTAGTGCCTTGTGCAGCTCTTTACAGTCAATGTCTGCCCACACACTGTACCCATGTGGCTCGTGCTGCCTGTTTGCTTTTCACCCTGCAGATTTCCTCCCTCCAGCCGTACCCACCGATAATTATAATCCAGAAAACCATTTCATGGGGTAGTACAACCACAGCAGTTTGCTAACATTATGTTTAATTCCTCACTGTGGCACAGAGTGTTTCAGCAAGAGTATTTCATACAATTGCTGGTATAATAATTGGCTCTGCATGAAAAGGGCTTTATGTAGCTTATGCATCACATTGGTCCCTGGCTATTCACTTATTACTTGGAAAGACGAGCATAATCCTTGGAAAAGTAAAATACTATGCACTATATAAATGCATATACTAAATGATGTGTCTCTGAGGTCGCTGACGAGTGTCTTTCAGTGTCGGTGTGTGGGTGCAACGCATTGTCACATGTAGCCTTCTGTGGGCTCACTGAACCCCTCACATTGTAACTAATTTTCAACTCTGCTATCGATGGAGTATTTCAAAATTAAGTCATTTCTCTCTCAAGCAGACCTTGAAAAGATCATTCATGCTTTTATTTCATCACGCTGAGATTAGTGCCCTGCCCTTTATTTTGATTCTTACTCAGAAAGCCGACCCTGGCCTCAAACTGCAGCTTCTTTGCTTTTAGTTAACTCCAAAAGACGAGACCACATTACACCCCTCGTTGCCTCTCTTCAGTGGATGCCTTTAGGTTTTAGAATTGGTTTTAAGATTTTATTGCTGACTTTTAAAGCGCTGCAGGGTCTGGGACTCAGCTATGTTTCTAATGTACTTGTCCCCCGTGAGCCTGCATGTAACCTGAGATGCTCGGCCGGAACCCTTCAAAGCCCACCTCATCCCAAAAGAGCCCCTTATTTATTGAACTCTATACTGAGGATCTCATTCTATTTTATTTTATTGTACTATTTCTATCCTATTAGTTTTTGCTTTGACCAGTATTCAGTAACTGCACATGCTGTTTGTGAAGCACTTAATATAACCAAGGCTTGAAAAGTACTCTAGAAATAATGTAAGTTACATTTCAGACCAGCAATATGAAAGCATTGTATGTCTCTGCAATTCATGCTTACAAATCACTTCATACATGCATATTGATATACTCCGTCTGCATACCCTAGTGCAAATAATGCAAATGGTTATTTAATACACATCTTCAAATATGCATGAGTGTGTCTTGCGTGTGACCACAAGTGTATGCGCTCTTTTCCAGTTTAACTGCATCTCTAGGGCAAAAGCTCTAGAAATCTCTTAATCTACAAGGACACCCTATCACACACTGCTAACGACTACAGTATATGGTATTTCAAATGTGAGTACATGTGTGCATGTGCATTATCTGTCTGTTGATTAAAGTGGCAGCACAAGCAGTGGCGTGTAAATCAAAACATGCAGGGGATCTGATGAAGATGAGAGTGGAACGCAGCTGCCAGGAAATAAAGGAAGATATGATATGATACCATATCCTGCATGACAAAGAGAAATATAAACTACAATATCTCCCAGGACTTGAATCCCCTGCAATCTATTATTTAGAGCACATGTAAGTGTTTTCAGTTAAAGCCCCTCCAATACTGCATTCATATCCAATCAATTATTCAAGAGCGTGATTCCTCTTCAGTCAGTCCGACACGCTGATGCTGGCTGTCCAGGGATCCAGTCAGCCACCCGGCTGCGGTCTTGCCAATCAGGCCTGATGCTGACACAATGATGCCACAACCTCCAGCTCTGCCTCTGCTTCCTTCAGGAGGGTATGCTGTCTCTGATTGGTGTGGCTGTACCCTGGCAGACACTCCATCTGCACTAGATTGCACTGCCGGAGTGGAGATAGCTGCAATTTGCAGCAATTCTGCCAGTAATTTCGATATGTATGAGGACCAGAGCAATTCATAGCCCTCTCCACAAGGCCCAGGTACTTTATTTGATGCCTCTCATCACCAGCCTACAGGTATATTCCTCCAGCTCGCTACTTGTGCTAGTACCCAAGAATTTGGATCGTGCTGCAGAAAAGCGGCCTGTAAAAGCCAGAAGATGTAAAAATTCCCGATCAGAATCTTCTCATGTGGGAAACGTTGAACAAGCAGAGATGGAGTGATTGAAAATTTGATTTAGGAATGATTGAACAGATCTCGCAATGATAGCGACAGATGTCTTTAAACTGAAAGCCTAGCTTCTCACTGCGTGATTCCCTTTGTATTTTGTTTCATGCAATAATTCATTTCATCCTTCGAAATGGGTTTCCTTAACTGCTTTCAATTAAAGAATAGACAGCACACTTCTGTCCATGACAGTGCCACAGTGTTCATGCCTGGTCAGACGTCAAACAACAGAACGCTTCTAAAGCTGCCTCGACTCCTCTGAGCTGAAGCGAGCCCTCATCTCTCCAGGACGGCGTCTCTGCTGTGTTCTCCAGCATTGTGAATAAGACTCTGGATAAGGGGTGAGGCGAGGGGAGCTGCGAAAAGCCTGTTTCTCTCACTGAATTAAACATGCGTCTGACACCCCAGTGCTAACTTTACATTGTTTGTGAGGGTTACTACCTCTTTTGGAAGCTTACGACATTGTCCTCTTATTCAAGTCTTGAGCTCAGTCATTTGTGCGCCCGAAGCGCGTTTGTAGGCCGTTCTATTCGAGAACGCTTTTCTTTGTTTTAAATACTGCAGTTTGGGCCTCATTTTATTCCATCAGTCAGGGCGTTTGGGAGTGTTTCTAGTTGACTGAATGGTAAGAAGGAAAAAAAAACCTCTGTTGACTATATGAATATTTGAAGGAGAGCGTCATGCCATTTTAAGAAATCTGAGTATTCTAACGATGCCTGGTGCTCAATTAGCACCGAACTCCTGGTAACCTCATTACAGGCGAACTGCACTGGAGGGTATGAAGATGTGTGGCCCCTTTGGACACTTTCTCTCACTCTCTCTCAACCCCTTCATTATCCTGGAATCGAAAGGGTGGCTTAGCAAGACCATTGCCCAGCTTTAATGGTGTCATGAGCCCACGATCAAAGTCCTCATGGTGTTTCAGTGCCCTGCTCCGTGCTCATCATGCTCTGCTCCATGTTGAATCTCTCCCCCGTTATCCTTCTCTGTCAGTGTGAGGGCAGATGAAGAAGTGTATGGTACATACATACCAAGACTTGACCCAGTACCAAGTTCTCAACCAGGAGTCAACCATGAGGCAGTAATTGTGAACCTTAGATCAATAACATGCTGTTAATTAGCAGCATGTTACCACTGATTTTTATTTATCAAACTACTTGATTACCAGAGTGCCCAGCAGGTAGTGTTACCATTGTCATCTTAGCTTAGCATGTTAGCATTTATTAATTACCACAACAACATGACGTACAGCTGAGGCCGCTGAGAAAGTACTTCATTTTGCAAGTATTTGGTCATCGGCTAAAGTTTGATGGTGGCGCCAGATGAAAAGTCAAGGGATCACCCAGACTGCTGCAATTCATCCAGAGGGGAACGTGAATTTGTGCAAATCTCACAGCAATCCATACAATAGCTGTCAAGGCGTTTTACTTAAAACGACAAATGTCAGATTCGCAGAGGAAAAGTCAGGGACCACTGGGACCATTAATGTC
Organism: Chaetodon trifascialis; assembly: GCF_039877785.1. Classification (NCBI taxonomy): domain Eukaryota; kingdom Metazoa; phylum Chordata; class Actinopteri; order Chaetodontiformes; family Chaetodontidae; genus Chaetodon; species Chaetodon trifascialis. The sequence continues at coordinate 5,034,155 of NC_092075.1, read as the reverse complement.
TGCATGAGAGTTCACGACAGCGCATCCAGAGATATTTCAGTCAGTGGTGGACTGATGGATCATCCGCAGAGCTGAGCTGCATAGGTTAAAAAAAAGACATCTACTGCTCCCTTTTTCAAATATGGCTGCTTGTTAATTAATGGTGCATTGTGCTGCTACCAGTGTTGGCGTTCTCTCTGTTTTGGTCTGTTTGGGTCGACCGTATTTTGGATTCGTCTATTTCTGTTCTGTTCTTTGGTTCCTTTTAGGTTTGGTTTCAGATCAAATGTTGTACCCATGAGGGACCCCTTGTGGATGGATCTCTGCCTGTCTTGCGCCGTGTGTGAGAGCTGCGGTTATTATTAAATTGACACTTTTTGATGCCAATTTACTTGCCTTTTTGTGTGTCTTCTGCTGCTGCTTGAAGCTTTGTGTCGGTGCGACTGCTGCATACCCAGTGGATCTTCATGCCCTGCCTGCTTCCTGTCTTTCCCGTCAAGCTGGGGCTGCTCTGCTCATTTTGTTTTACCTGAGAGCACCTCTAAATATTAATGTGGTCTTCTCTCTGAATTACAGCCTTACAGGCCTGCCAACTCTCTCAGCATTTCTCCAGCCGCCTCTCTTTCTCTCCTCCACTTTCCCTCCGTAGCGCTCTTCACTGCTCTTGGCTCAGTCTTTCCACCCCGAAGGTTAATTTCTGATGATATCAGATGTGATGGGTTGTTGGCTCTCATTCGTCTCTCTCATGCTTTTATGACTCTAATCCTGCCACTTGAGCAAAATCCCCTCCTTTATTTTGACCGGTGGATGGCATTTGGAAGCATTTAGTTTCACAAACGAATGAGGCTGAAAGCAAACCAGGAATCTAATACTGACATCAATCCGAGCTCGCATCAGTTAAATGAATCTTATGTGATGTTAGGCAACACTGAAATCAGCTTGACTTCAGAGAATTAAATGTGTTGTGTCACCCGTGTCTTACCTGCCCTTCTTATCACTAACAAAGGAATCCAGTTAGAGTTGGATAAACAAGCTCGCCGGCTTGGCTGGCACTTGAGCCACAATTCTGAGGATTTCTGGCTTCGGCGTGTTGCTGCTTTTGAAGAGCATCTGGAGTGGACCAATAGGTTAACATGGAGCCCACTTACACGCACACGCCGTCATTAAAAAACTCTCAAACAAGACGCTAATGATGAGGTGCGCCTGGAGAGTGCTCTGAGAAATCAAAGTTAATAGCAAACATTTAAACAGACTCTGGGAGAATTGCAAACAAATGTCCTTAAACAGCTCAACAATTCTCAAAATCACCACTTTGAATAGAAAAGAGGCGAGTACATATCTCCCGCTTAAAAATGTGGACAAACTGGAAGCTTTCAAGTGACTTTTTATCCATGAATACCCCATTATTGTACACAAAGGCACTCACTCTTAATTTCAGACATTTGTCAACATGTGAACCCAAACTGCATATGCTGTATTATTACCATCAGTAATCACTGTCAACTGCATAATCATAGCAGACATTTTGACTCCCTTTTCTGTGCTCAATTATGTCCGCATGAATTATTCTTAGAGCAAAGGCGATGTTTTATGCATAATATATCATAACAGGACCTGAATACGCGAGGAAATTCCACGTGGATCTTACCGGTGAAATGCTGAGATGATGAGAAGGAAATAAACATGGAGGGAGTCAGTGATGAAATAAAATAATTATTACTTATCTCCAGTTAAAGTAAAACGCTGTATGAGACAGTATATAAGGACGCATGTGTTCTAGATGTGTTCTTGCCATGGTTGCTTGGTTAAACTGTGGCACAAATGTTGCTCTGAGGTGAAGCAAGTAGACATTAGTTTTAATTGAGACTCATCACGACTATAGATCATTGTGACCTGCCAATTAGCTTTGCATCTCGCGCATTACACCAACCTCTGCCTGTCCCCATCTATTAAAATAACATACAGGCTCATTAATAATAGCCATGATAGAAAAAGGCAAGAGGGAGGATGAGAAAGCAGATGAATGCTGGTGTGGAAGCAGCTCTGAATCCAGCTCTCGAGCAGTTGTTGAACCATTCAAACATAAGATGAAATTGTTCAAACTACATTATAAGCAACATGAGCAAACTTGTCGCCTCCTCCGTGTCTTGCTGTGAGCTCATACTTGCAGCAGCGGCAACAGACAAAGCGACCGGTGCTCATTCATTTCATTCATGAGCACAGGGAGATGTGGTGCGACAGAGCGGAGTGACAGCTGGTGGAGGGATTTCAGCGATTCGGCGACAGGAGGAAGTCGAGGGGAGTTCAGGTTTAAATGAGCAGAGATGTGGTGGAGTCACAGAGGCGGCTTCATCTGTGAAGGCTGTAGAAAATACCATTAACGAGTCCATACATTCTCAACAGTTTCGCAGTACTTCCTGGTTTGTGTACTTCCTCAATACTACACTGTAGGGGCCATAATGACCAGCAGCTTCTTGGTGATACACGCTTACAAAGTCACAGCTGGTCTAAGTGCCTTGTTACCACAGTCCATAGCTCCATCTAGTCCACAGGATCAAGGTTTACGTTGACCAGCGTCTGACTGAGAATAACTACACGTCTCGCAGGACTTTCTATGTATAATGTATACTGAGTGCTGCATAGTGGAGGATTCCATACCACAAAAACTATTAATGTATGCCTATGTCTGGACACACAGAGTCAGCTGTAAGAACAGGGATGCCATATATTTCAATTGAGCATGTGCAGAAGCTATTTAGCAAGCGGTTAGCTAAAAGTGATGGATAAATGGTCGAAAAAGATATCTTAAAGTAATTGAGAAACAGCTAAAAGGATAAATGGTCACTGCCAGAGGAAGTATTCAGATGCTTTGCTGAAGAAGTAGAAGTACTTAGAATGCACTCTAAAAATATTCCATGACAAGTAAAAGTACCATATTGAAAATGTTAAAAGTAAAAGTACTCAATGCAGAAAAAAGGCCCATGTAACCTTTATGCAATTATATATTATTGTACATTATTATATACGCATTAAAATAAATCAGGATTTTATTGTTGTAGTTGGTTCGGACTGTAACTAATGATTATTTTCATCATGGATTAGTGTTTTGATTATTTTCTTCATTAATTGATTGATTAATAACATTTATAACAATAAGTGTCACCTTCACAATGCTTGTTTGGTCCAACAGTCCAAATCTCAAAATTATTACAGTGAGTTTTAATAATGTAAATAATAACTGATAACTGATGAATCAACTAATAGTTTCATCTGTACTTATTCGGTTATGTGGTTTAATTTAAACTCTGAGGGTTCAAGTGCATGAAGAGATATTATCACTATATCAAGACATAAGTAATAGCATTAAACAACATCCAATTTAAAACCAGTTCAATTGAACACATTAAAACATGACACGCAGTGTTAATGAAGAGGTGCTTGAGTTCATCTGATAAAACTGCAGCATAAAATCTCCTCTGAAGAAGAGGACAGATGGGCTGACGTCAAACTGCTGCTAGTTAGTGATAAAATAAGCAATGTCCTCACAAGATAACAGTCAGTGTGAGACATTAATATCCAATATACAAAACCTACAGAGACTTCTGAAATTCCTCAGAAGGGTTTGAACCTGTGAGCTATCTGCAGTCCCTCACCCTTTGTGTTTTTGTGCGGTGGGCTCTCAGTGGTTGTCAGTTGCTGGTTGTCGTCAAAGGCTAATCAATTAAACACATTCTGAAAACAAACCCGTGTAATTAGAAGACAACTGAGCGTCACAAAAAGTCATTTCTGTTCATCGCTCATTTTTCTTTCATATGGACAGTTTAATTGTTTGGAGGCTCAGAAGCATATTCCCACCAATACAGACCATATTGTCGAGGATTGAAAACTTAAATCATTGAGGTAACAGAGGAGCAAGTGATGCTGATTACTACCTGCGAACCCCTGCTGATTTACATTATCGCTCACGTAATGCAGTGAGGCGGCTAAAATATTGTCTTTTGTTGCTTTAAACAGATAAAAACCAGCAAAATACTCGCCGCCACTAAAAAATCATTTCTTTGCAGTCAGAGCTGTCGCTGATGGGGAAAGAGAATTTGAAAGCACACATGTGTCAGGATGGATTAACATTTAATTATGCCTTGCATTAGAGCACCACCATAATAACTTTCTCTCTCTGATGGTCTCTCTTTGTCACTGAATAGCATCAACGGACTGCCACAACAACAGCTTTAGTTCAGATCCAGTGCAGCTCTGTGTGTCCACACTGGTCACTTAAATAAGACCCTTGACCGTGAAATAATAATGAGCAGGAGCCCCAGCTTAGAAGTTGATTTAGATATGTCATACTGCTTTTATGATTATGGTATTAACATCTCTGTTTAGTAGGGTTGCAAAATGAAAGAGTCACAGATTAGTCGTATAATTCCCTCTTCATGCTGTCATCCTACACACCATTCATCAGATCTACAGAGGCGCATTTTCACACCTGCAGTCATGCTGAACCACCTCCATCTGTGGCACCGTGCGACAACTCCCATTAAAGTCGCTGGATTTAATTCAGCGAGGATGCTGCAGGTCTGAAATCTGCGGCTCGGCGAGCTTTTGTCTATTCAGAAACCCATAAGATTCAAATGAAACAATATGTATTAATAATATATTGCAGAATGGAACTATCTTCAAAGATGAAGCAAGTGACTCCTGAGAGCTGTAATGAGGGCGCTGTGGGCAAAGTGAGCAAACACTCCCAAGATCACTATTCCCAAGTTAGACTCAGCCTGGGGAGCGGCGCCGCGTGTTCGCTGCTGAACAAATAGTACCGCCGCTAAAGGATATTCTGTATTCAGTCTTGAAATGCTTTTGAATATGGTGGAATCAGCCCCTTATGCATTTGTTCTATCAGTCGAACGCAGGGTACTTGTGCGTGCGTGAGCGCAACCAAGCCGGCCAAAAAAGTGCAGCCCCCACACTCCTCTTCTCCTCCTCCACATGCACGGGGAAATCAGGACCATTTAGGAGCCATAACGGGCCATATCTCATTTGATCTGCCAGTCTGAACATTCAGCATTCTGTAGTGCAAAGTGGGTGGGTAGGGTTAAAGGATTTGCACTTTCCAAGTTCTTTATGTTTGTATGTGGGGGATCAGCAGCTTATACTTCAAAGCATATAGCAGAAAAACATGTTTTCAAACTAGCCCTCCCTATAGTCACTCACCAGGGTTTAATCCTTACATACTGTTCATATCTAATATGGCCGGGTCAGTCTATACAAAGTGTCCATACCAGAGTTTGAATCACACATGTATTTAAAATGTATAAATAGCCTATCTGACAGGAAAAATGGGTGATTAATCCTTAATTAGTGTTTCAGGGAGCAGGAAGAATGTGGGGTTTTATTAGGTTTTACACCGAAAAAACGCAGAAAAAACATCTACTATGACACCATATTTGACTTAAGACATGAAAAACATATTTTCTGAAAAATGAAAATAGGAAGAGGGCTGCATGGTGGCGCAGAAGGTAGTGCGCGTGCCTCACAGCAAGAAGGTCGTGGGTTCGATTCCCGGGTCGGGCCTTTCTGTGTGAAGTTTGCATGTTCTTCCCGTGCATGTGTGGCTTCTCTCCGGGCACTCCGGACCAAAAACATGACCAAAAACATGCTCATTAGGTTGATTGGTGACTCTAAATTGCCCCTAGGTGTGAGTGTGAGCGTGAATGGTTGTGTGTATGTGCCCTGTGATCAGCTGGTGACCGGTCCAGGTTGTACCCCGCCTCCCGAGATAGGCTCCGGCCCTCCCGCGACTCCGAAAGGGATAGGCGGCATAGAAAATGGATGGATGGATGGAAAATAGGAAGAACATTTTGGGACGTATAACATTTGTAACAATACAAACATCAAACACTGTCCTCACTGCTACATCAGAAAAACACAATACTTATTGAACATTAACTAACATTTCACGTCACAAGCAAAACAAAAAAAGCGTTTGCCATTTGTAAACTAGCCTTTGCATTCAGAGCAGGCGGTTCTCCTGACAGCGTTCAAGGCCCCCCGTAAAAAACACCTGCAGACATGGCCGGTACAGTTTCACTGTTTCAAGATTCCTTTCCAACCATTTTCCTCGCTGGTGGATCTAAAATCCATTTCAGTACGTATGGGGCAAATTTGACGTGCAGCAGTTTCAATGTTCAAAAATTTGTGGCACCTATAAAGATAAGATAAGATAAGATAAGACTTCCCATCCCACGGAGGTAGAAAACAGAACAAATGGACAATAAAAAGGGTACAAAATAAAATCAGCTATAGAAGGCTGCACACTTTATATACGAAGAGAATATGATATAAAAATATGGCCAAAAGTACAGTAACCTTCAGTTATTGCACAGATAGATAGATAGATAGATAGATAGATAGATAGATAGATAGATAGATAGATAGATAGATAGATAGATAGATGGGATGAAGGACCTGCGGTGTCCTTCGTACACGCTGGATGCTGCAGTCTGTTGCTGAAGGAGCTGCTGAAGGCCCCCACCGTCTCAATTTGTCTCACTTTAGGAAAAGTCATCAAATTTCAGGCTTAAAGAATGACATTTAGGATGTTTTTGCTGCTGTCAAATGTCAAATTTGAACCCGACAGTGTGTAAGGGTTAAAAAAAAAGCATCCTTTTTGGTAAATAACTTACAGTTTCTTGGAAAAACCGCCTTGAATGGGAATCTGCAAGAGGAGACTTGCAGACAGGCACAGACGTGTCAGAGGTGTGACAGTTAATCTTAAAATTCTTTCGCTTTTTTGTCCCACCAAATGTCACAGTTGGCACCGGGGGAGCAGCGAGCCGGAGAGTTCAGCGCGCACCTGTCTCTGTTTTCCTCCCTGCGCTCCTACCTTTCGTTGACAAGGGGAGAGCCGACGATAGCAAGTCTTTTACTATTCCCTAAGAGCGGGCGGCAGCGAGCCTCGCAGCAGACGCGTGCTCAAAGACCCCGTCAAGCAGCCCGGCCCCCCCGGTGGCAAAGGGCGCGGCGAGCGTCCCCGTGGCTGGGGAAGGAGCCCGTCCCCTTTAACTCCACCCCACCCTCAATCCCCGCAGAGTGGAGCATCTTGACAAGAAGATTAAGCGGGAAAGAGAAAAAAAAGAAAGACAAAACGAGGGAGGGCTTGAGTTATGGAGGGAGGAAGCGTGGAGGAGGAGGAGACGCAAGAGTGCTGCTCTTTTTCTCCTTTTTGGCTGAAACAGTCTCAGGAGCTGCCCCCCAGTAACAGAGGGAGAAAAGCATGATGAATAATTAAGTTGGAGAAATGTCACAAGCGGCAGAGAGAAGTGTAATCATTTCTCTGTTGGGTTTGGAGATCTGTTTTTTTATTCTTTTCCTTCCTGCCCCGTAGTGCTGCACTGCGCTGAGATTGCGAGCAGAGGGCTGCGACCCGTCCCCTAAAAGCATCCAATACATTCCCCTACATACTTTTCAAATAAAAGCAAATAAATCATTAATATTTGGGCCTTTTAGCGGCATCACGGAGACATCTTACAGAAGTCCTCTACATTTTTAATCAAGTCATTGATGTCAGTCTCATTAGCTGTAAAATCACATTAAAGGAGCAGGAATCTCTGGTGGTAATAGTTTAATCAATGTCGCGAAGGGTTGAGCTTTGTTTCTCTTTAGTTCTGGAGAACACAACATGCCCTCTCAGAGTGAATAAAAGATAAAAAACGACAAATTACAGTCTTCATGTTCTAAACAAGCTAAATTTGTCCTCTTTCCCATAAACTTCACAACTGTGAAAATGAGTTATGGATTACCGTGGCCTAGTTTAATGAGGTAATTGCAGATATACTGTACATCATTTTTACTGTCATTTTTCAAAGATTTACCACCAGAAAGGACCAATGGTTGGCTCCCACATTTATTAATGCGTTCTGAATTTAGGATAGGGCTGCTTTTCCGGAGCAGAGGAGATGCCCTTTGACCGTTTGCCACCTGAGCTGCTGACAGTCATAATAACGGACACGATGAAGATGATGTTCAGCTTTCAGCGGACGCTCTGCGTTTGCCTCTCAGCCTCTCGGCCCTCACCTTTGCTGCAGCAGCAGACGTTGTAAAGGAGGCTGTAATGACATGGATGATTTAATGGCAAAGAATGCTTAAAGATTTTTTCTTGTCCCGTCAATGCAGTTGTTAATCGGGCAAACTCGAAATGAGATTCCTTATCAGTAAACACATTGATTGTTCAAAATGAGATGCTGATTTTGCCAGCATTATTTATCTTCGTTTTAGATGACATTGAGTAATTATGCCTGTGTGCCGCTTGTGTAATATGGAGATTTATCTGTGGAAAGAAGTTCAAAGAAGCTATCCATTCATAATGTGTTATTTGAAGTGTTGGATAGCTTTGTCAGCAGCAGAGGACTCCGCAGTCACTGCCTGCTGCATGTCCACCAGGGGGCCCCAAGGCAACAAAGAGCCACGGGTCCTTTCTGACATTAAAACCACATTCTGGCACAGGGTCCTTCAACAAGACCTCAATAGTGGGATGAAAAACAGGAGCCAGCTTGGCCCTTATATTGCTGTTATTGCCACACAGACATCCTGATGCTTTCAGGGCCCCCGAGGGTCTGAGGGTCCTGGGGCAGTTGCCTTCTTTGCCCGGTTCTTTATCCAGCACTACATGGACGAAAACAAGCAAGCAATGAAAACAGTATGGCCAACACATAAAACCAGTGGGAATAAAGAAAGCAGACCCTAATTGCCGATCTAAAACGTGTGGGAGGACAGAAGTTTTTTTGACTCTCTGCTAAGCTTCCCTTAAATCGCAAATCAGTGAGAGAGACGAGAGACGAGTCTCTCCCCGCTGGAGCAATCAGCATGTTAATCCTGAAGCAAAACACCTCAAAACTCTCCCTTGTATTAGAACCCATTTTGAATAACCTAACAATAGCATTTAATTAACAGGAAGTTACACCTGAGCATTTAGATTTTAACCAAAGAAGTCTCTGTTGTTATTTCACTTGTCTTCCGCTTTAATTATTCTGAATTAAAGTCTCACTGAGATTCTCTGGGGCTTTAATTAGGGACTGAATTAAAGTTATGTAAATACAGTTGGAAGCCGCAGAGTCTTTAAATAGAGTTGTGTTGCATTTGCTATTTTATTTTCTTTTTTTCTTTCCTGAAAGAGAAAACATCCTAATTCTTTCTTTTGAAGTTTGTCAAATCACTCCGGGGTACTTTTCCCTTCGGTGTTTGTGTGGATTGATACTTTTTCTCCAAGGGCTGCGACACAAATGAGCCGTTTTTGTTTCTCTGTGTGGAAATGTGTCGCATGTTGAGTGCATATGCATGAGTGTTTCTATCCTTGTGTAAGAATTTAGAGGAAACTGACGTGCGTGAAGTTACCTGCTCGAATGTATTAATGAGCGATTCTCCTCCTCTGATTTGCTGATCCACTGTGAAAATGAAAAGAACGGGATCAACCTCCCATTGGGCTAGATTAAATCCAAACTAAGTGCCTGGGCCCAGACTGTGAGCTTCTGTCTCTGAATAATAATGAGTTCTTTCAGCTGTGTTTGTCATCAAATTAGCCTTCTACTTCAGATGAGGCGCTCTCAGAGTGCGATTCTCGACAGCGACGGAATTCAAATTAGACATAATCAGTTTGAGGTTTGTAAGCTTTAAAACAGAGAACGGGGTTTCATTTTGGGGGGTGATGATTGCCATAGGAGGTAAAATGACAGTGTTCAAGTTCATGAAAACACCTTCCTTCCTGTGCTGCGTGTGTTTTCATGCTGAGTCTGAGTCATGTTACAGGAGAGGAACTAAAACAAACCTCGAACCAGCAATTTCAGCCTACAGCTTTCTCTACATGCTCTAAATCCAACCCGCTTCCTTACCCATGCAGCCTTTGAAGCTTCTCCATCAATGCACACTTTCAAATGGTATTTACTTTTTTGTCAAATACACACTGAAACTGTACAGGGTGCATTTGAAAGCATGGGGGGGGGGGGGCTGTTAACAGAGTCTTGAGGCTGAGTTCACTTTTGTTTGTCTTCCCGCCTTGAATTTCGCGTTCGCCCAACGCGGGTCGAGTTCCTTCTGCTCCTCTCTGCCTGACACACTATTCTGCGAGTACCTTTGATCAGCCCAGGAGAGGAAGACTTGCCCTGGGAAGCTCCATCACTCCAACGCAGGAGGGGGCGAGGAAGAGGGGATGGAAACCCCTTTTCCTCCTGGCACTTTCTGTCTAACACACTCGGAAGGCTTGAGAAACAATTAAAAGATCGGTTCAGGGGATCTGATGAAGCGATGGAAAGCTGGAAGTAGCTGAAACAGTTGGATGTGAACTTATCAGGAGTGCTTCTTTCATTTCTGTGAAGTCTTTATGTTTTATAAGAAACATACTTTTACATGACAATGATATTATCTTTACACAAAGAGCATGCATGGGAGGTGAATTCGTCTGTTTCAGACACCGTGCCAATGTAATTGCATCCACCACGATGTGCAAGTAACTTTAATCAAGCGCGCTTCCATTCATGGCTGATTATCGGCTTTAATGACCTGGGTATTAAACATGTGACAAAACAATTATTTTTACCTGAAAAACCAGGAACCTCTTTAGCACGACCATACACCAACCGCTCCTGCTAAAGAGCAGTTATGCTAATGACGACTCCAACCACATGTTGCGCCTCTTTTTTCCCTGATGCCACCTCCAGCAGCACCTCGGTGTTTTAGTGAATAAGCTGTGACAGCTGTTTTTCTGCTTAGAGCTCACCTGGAGGGAACTGCAATGCCTGCATTAGCACATGAAATTACTTAAATACTTGTCTCTTGTCTCAGTTGTTCACAAGCAATGACAGAGCGAAGTTCACCACTTTGTGTATTTGCAAATGCATTCTGTTTTTATTTATGTTTTACTCAGCATCCCAATTTTTTTTAAATCAGGGTTGAACGCTCGACTTCAAACTGCTGTGTATTTTCTTTATGAGGAGGCCAGAGATGGAGCTGACTTTGCCGATTAAAGGTATATTAAAGAATGACTTTTGCATCAAGTGTTAGAGGACTGTCTCTGATCTTACAGAGTTTAAATAACGTCTCATTTGGAAAAAGGAGAATCAGTTTGTACAAAAAGCAGCTCAATGTCCTTGATAAGCACACGAAGCCCTGCTAGTCAATACGACAATCCATAATTCAGCCTCTCTAGCTGAAGAGATGCTTTAAAAAGTCATTATTTTTTTTAACTAAACCAAAGATCAAAATGTACAATCTTCTGAATTTCATTTTTTAAAATAACTTTACTCTCACCACTCGTGCTACTACGTGGTCAGCTTCAATTTTACTGCATCTCCTTTATTCGGGACACCCTTCCTCAAGAGCTGAAAGCTATTACAGGCAAATTCACAATCTTTAACAGTCAGGGCAGGTAATGGATGAGCTCTAACTAAGGACTCCAGGCCTGCAGAGGTGGGAGAGAGAGGATTTTTCAGAATTAGGTTATTCCTGAGAGATTTAACTGAAAATGCACCTTTGGAACATCTTTGTTGATACCTGCGAGTCATGTTACATGCAGATGTTCTCATACGAGTGTGATGCTGTAAAAGACTGCTGAGTTTGTGAATCAGCTCTAAACTTCATGCTGCAGCTGCATGTCAGTGTGAAGAAGCTAGTGTCATTACTTCGTATAAAATCTCATCCATTTTTTTTCAGCTGATCCCGCCGTCCTCAAAGTTTTCTGTGAGCGCTACGCACACTCTCGAGAATAAGCTCTAATCTCATTTGGGACAGAAATCCTGCACATGCAGCAGGAGACTAAATGGGGAAGGAAAAAAAAGACGTCATATCTTATTTCCAGAAAATGTGCGCTGCTGAGAGGCCGCTGAAATGGCTTTAAATTGTTTGCTGAGAACATCGGCAGAACTTTATAATGGATTGTTTTTTGCCTGTGTCTCGCTCTTTTCCCCTGCAGGGCTGAAGCAGATCCATGCGCTGTCCATCCAAGGGAACTATGAGCTGCGGATCGACTTGGAGGACTTTGAAAATAGCACCGCATATGCACAGTATGGTACCTTTGGAGTGGGCCTCTTCTCCGTGGACCCTGATGATGATGGATACCCTTTGACTGTGGGAGACTATTCTGGCAATGCAGGTATGTACACTCAGTGAACTACTTAGACTTGGCTTGCAGGATTTCATGTGCTTGCACTCTGATAAATGTACACTATTTTTGTTTTTGCACATTTTTTTTCACTCAACCTAATTGTGAAGAAGAAGTCACAGCAGTGGGTGAAAGCTCCAGCCGACCTCCTGCACACTCTGCCTTCCAGTAAAATAATAGTCTGTTATTTTTACAGTAGGTGTGTCCTCTTGTCAAGCCGTGCAGACAGCTGCACAGAGAGATGGCCTGCAAGTGTCTCTGTCTCCCAACATCAGGTCTAAGCCAGCTACTTGTCATATTAAATTACTGCCAATTAATCGCACTGCTTCACGTCCGGCGCAAACAAAAACCTGCCGTTGAAATGAAGAAGCAGTTTAAAGAACCTTTGGGGAGTGCAGAGAGAATGGGGACGGGTATGAGAGATGGGGCGGGGGAGAGGAAGGGCTTGAAGGAACTAGGGTGGAGGAACGAAGGGGACAGGTGCGAGAGAGGAAGAGAGTACCAGAAGAGAGGGAGATGAGTTTGGATGCGCCGAAGCGACGGAGGAGGCAGGGGGAAGGACACAATGGATCCTGTAATGCTCCTGGCTTGTCCTCAGTGCGGCCTGACCTTGAACTCGTGTGCCTGCCGGACATTTGGATCCAGTCAAATTAAGGGTACTCGCACCCTCTCTGGATGCTCGCGCTCTCACCTCGGCTTTCCCGCGACCGCGCTGCTGCTGTTATTATCAGTAGTATTTTGCTCTGCTGTGGCTGCTTTCTGATCAGCTGACAGGTACTCATTTGGGCTCAGAGCAGCTGGATCTTAATGGGCATCAGAGGAGGCTGCCGGCCCCTCAGCCACCAAGGTGACATCCAGTGCCTTGCAAATGAGCCTTTAAGTGCCTCTGTTTTGTTTTTGTTTTTGTTTTTTTCTTCCCTCTCTCCTTTTTGCTGCTGGATATCGTCCCATTGTCGACACCGCTGAGCTGTTTCTTCTCCTTCTTTTTCTCCCCCACCATCTCTTTTCTCCCAATGTCGAGCAGCACACAACATGAACATCAGACATGCCTGTCAGATTATCTTTTCTGCTGACTAGTTGCCATGGTAATGCCAAATGGAGAGCAGAGTAGGACGGAGGGAGAGGGTAAGGAGCCGGGCGACCACATCCTGTGCAATTAAGGGCTGTTTGATGCCCTGACGAGCTGTTAGCCAGCACCTGATGGCTGGTGAGCGGTCTTTCATTCTGCACTCAGCTTCGTCCTTCTATCCGCTTCATGGTCTCAGTGTGAATCCTTCTTTGGAGAGAAAGGAAAGGATGGAGAGTGAAGGGGAGGTATGGGGAGTTTATTGAACATTATTTGCTCTTTGAACATCCATTTGCTGCAAACTTTCGGTCTACCGCAGCATCTGCGAGAACACTGCTCTCGTTTTGCTCGTAAGCCTCTTAGAGCGGCGGCTTGCAAAGCAGTTATCGATGTTGAGAATTTGCCACTGAGAAATCTTTATATGCTGAGTAGATATTTCGAGCTCGGTCGTTTGATTGCGTGGATCAAACTTGCCATGCCTGCGCCACATCCCTGCAGTGGCGTTACATCATTGTCGTGCTCACAGTCACAGCTTGCAGGGACGATTTCAGCAGCAGTTAAAAAAAAATACCCAAAAGATGATCATTGATCCGACAAGAAAGAAGGAATTCAAGACTTGATTAAGTCCAATCAGTGTGTCGTTTCTCTCCTCTTTCAACGTTTTTGTTCGTTAACTGACAGGCATCCAGATGAAATCACTGTGGGGGTGTTATTAAAAAGAGGGAGATAAAAAGGTCACCGCAGAACCTTTGATCAATTGGCTACACAGCCGTCTGACCTCCTGCTTTCAGTAATGAGAGGCAATGCTCTGGAGAGCTGTGGCGCTTTATTTTTAGTCTGTCATCTCCGCGCGTTTATAGAAACGATAAACTGGAGAGTCGTTTGCCTTTTTGAAGTTAATCACTCGTGGATATGTTCAATTACTTGTTTCTGGTATCAGATCCAAGAACATGTTGGTGAAAGGCACAGAGGAGATGTTGCAAAAAAAGTTTTTTCTTATCAGTCTCCCAGCTGCTCTTGTTTACGAGCGCTTGTTTCATTCCTCTCACGCCAAGTCTTTCATAGCAACACACATTTACATCCTTCTTTTGATACACGCGCTGACACAGCTCAACTTTTCCCGCTGCAGGTGACTCGCTGCTGAAGCACAACGGGATGAAGTTCACCACCAAAGACAGGGATAACGACCACTCGGAGAACAACTGCGCCTCCTTCTACCACGGTGCCTGGTGGTACCGCAATTGCCACACCTCCAACCTTAACGGCCAGTACCTGCGCGGTCAGCACACCTCCTACGCCGATGGCATCGAGTGGTCCTCCTGGACCGGCTGGCAGTACTCCCTCAAGTTCTCCGAGATGAAGATACGACCCACCCGCGATCCAGAGAACAAATGAAAGAAGAAGAAAAAAAAAAAGAAGAAATTTTTTGAAACATTACAAACCACAACTTTTGACAGCTAGGCGGAGTTACTTGTCTTGATATTGTTTATTCACTAAAACATACCTCTTTAAGTTCAGTTGACTCGGCTGTTCCTGATTCCTCCTGATGTCTCTCTCCCTTTTTGCTCCTCCTCCTCCATCACTCAGCTACTAGTGTCATGCTGGCTACCATTATCCTCCCACTCGGTCCCTTTCTTGAAAAAATAATGTAACCATCATCCCTTTATTTTTATCGTTCAGCGTACCAGAGCTCACAGTCCACTGCGCTAGCTTTACTCAGTCTGACATGGTGGTCCAGCCATCCCCTGCAGAATCACACACCAGTGATTTCCTCCTGGCACGTAACTCTGACCTCCCATCTGTGCTGACATGGCACTCAGATTGTGGTTCAGTCCCGCTGCTCGTTGCTGTATAATCTGTGGATGGAGAGGCTCACCCTAAATATCATCGGAAGAGAGGAAAAACCCTTCACAAAACATGAGCGGGAGACGCAAATCCTCCCCTTTCCCCCTCTGCAGCAGAAGCCCTGTAGTTCCCCCAGTGAGAAGGGACAGCGCAGTGGTACGTATGTCATATTTACATCCCGGATCTGTGTGAATGAGACCCAGCAGGGCAGTGGCGAGAAGCGCCGGCCCTAAGATAACGAGAGGGAGACAGTGACGGAGAGAACGAGGAAACAGTTTGACGAGAGCCAAATTAGTTGAAGCGAAGGAGGGCAGAGTGAATCAAACGGGAGTGAGGAAGTGGGAGAAGAGGAGGTGCGCAAAAAGGATGAAGAGAGAGAAATGAGAAAAAGAAAGAGACAACGGAGGATCTCATTCATCTGACTTGGGCCATTAGGGAGCATATTGGGCACTTTGTCTGATCTGCCTGCCAGCTGAGTACTGGCCAACTGATGCAGCACTCACAGATGGTAACCCAGCACTTTGTGTGTGTGTGTGAGTGTGTGTGTGTGTGTGTGTGTGTGTGTGTGTGTGTGTGTGTGTGTGTGTGTGTGTGTGTGTGTGTGTGTGTGTGTGTACGTGTGTGTGTACACGTGTGTGTGTGTGTCTACGACAGAAAGAGAGACAGACAGAGTTCTGTAACACTATCAATTTCCTGTCATGAGTTCAGTGGAGCGTCTCGACTGACTACAATGTTTAGCGCAGACAGACTAAACATGATGCATGGCTGGCAAACCTTCACTCTCTCCATCTAAGTGGTTAACATGAAATAACAAAGGCTGTAATGTGTGTACATGCTATAGGGAGGAAATGACATCAATTTGGAGGAGATTAAAGGAATGAAAGAGGAGTCAAAGACCATCACACCTCCCCCGTGGATCTTATTTTCTCGGACCGGTTGAGGAAATGTCGCATTTCGGCCACAAACGCCCATTCCCGCCTCTCCGGTTTGTCCTCTGTTTTGTAATTCTTCTCACCCTTCCTGGTGATTATTATGGGATTTGTTCGTGTGACAGTTTTCCATGCAAACGGAGAGATGTACCATAAGATTTGACGCCCTCAACCGCAGTCGTTTTTCTTCTGAGTAGGATTTCTGCAGTGTGTTATGGCAAAAACAAAACTGCCTAAAGCAAACAAACAAACAAAAAAAAAAAAGACAGAAAAAAAATGATATGAAGAAAAAACACAAAGGCAACCTGTGGGAAGAAAATAGTGCAATTCTGATTTTTCTCTCTTTTTTTTGAGGTCGGTGAATCAACTTTTTTCAGTTTCATCGAGTTTCTTTGGATGTACTAAAAGCTTTAAAAAAATATATCTGTAGATTTTATTGTACAGTGTGTATGACTTTTAGAGCATGTGACGCCGTTTTCTTACTATGCTAAAACACAAAGAGTACTCAAGCACATGGACTAAACGAAATCCACTGGTTTAAAAAGAAAAAAAAATAATAAAGAAGTGATGTATTTACAGAACTTTTCCTCCACCTGAAGGACAGGCGGGCGCGGCTGACGCGGCTCCGCAGGTCAAGGAGGAATGTGATTACCCCTGAAGCACAGGCCCATTCAGATCTGCAGCACAAACATAAATCTTTTACGGAGGCACAACACGAGAGAGACTTCAGCCCTCTTGGCGCATCGGCTGCCTTGCTGGACATATGCGATCTCTCTGACATTCTGGCTTTGGCACTGGGAGGCAGTTTTGAATGTGCGCTGAAAAGGTGTCGCCCCAGCTGACAGCGAGTTAACGTGTAGCACCGAGCGGCGTTGCACTGGATACCTCTGACACTGGAACAGCTGTGAGTTTTTCTGTCATCACCGGTGCTTAGAAGGATCTCCTATCGCTGCGCGCGTCCAGCCTGCCGCCACTTCTCCTCAGCATCAAAGCACAGACACGCTACAAACACGCGCTGATGTTATTAAGGCACATGACGTCTGATAACGTCAGAGGAAATGGTTTGCGTTGGAAATGTGTGATTGTGCGTGTGTGTGTGTGTGTGTGTGTGTGTGTGTGTGTGTGTGTGTGTGTGTGCGGGACAGAGGGTGTGAATGTGCGTGCGCGTGTGCACATGTGTGCGTCTGCAGTGTCTCTGTGTGTACACATATATGCACATGCTTTGGTTTGTACATGCGCGTGTGCATGAGCCAGACGAGCGAGCGGGAGGCTGAGTGCGTCTCTCTGTGGAAAATTTTGAAGTAATGTGTTGCTTATGTACAACTCGCCTCCCCTGCTATTTGTGTTGATAACAGAGAGATTTACATAATTATAATGAACTATTACTTATTGTGATTGTGAACCCATAAGAGTGGACGCCACCTTCTGGTACTGTGTTGAACTGCGCTCGTACCCTAAAACCCCCAAGAACCCACTCCCAAAATCTTTAATCACCTCAACACGACGTCGTGCTCACTGTATATGTTACTGCTATGTTTCCCCTTGTTATTTCAGTGTAAAGATGAGCATTATTTGCCATGCCCTTTGTGTGTTTTGGTTGAGTGAATGCCTTTATAGTCACTCTCTGCTGCAGCTTGCTAAGTCTCCAACGGAACAGATGATAAAAGAGTGAAATCAGAGGCTCTGATCATTCCCAGTTATCCTGCTCATTACAGTGCATCAGCACCCTCCTGATCGATCCCGCAGGTCCCCAAACCTCCTATCTTTCTTACTGTGTACCTCCTTAATTGCCTTAGCCTCTGCTGCCAATTCCCCTTCACTCCATTGCTCCTAAATTCTCCTCTCCTCCCTCTCCAGCTCCCAGCCTCTTTATTGCTCTCTTCTCCTGCCACTCCTGTCCCCGCTCTC
The DNA here is from genome assembly GCF_039877785.1 of Chaetodon trifascialis. Lineage (NCBI taxonomy): Eukaryota > Metazoa > Chordata > Actinopteri > Chaetodontiformes > Chaetodontidae > Chaetodon > Chaetodon trifascialis. The sequence goes on along the minus strand of NC_092075.1, from coordinate 5,016,280 downwards.
CCCTCCCAGGCCCTCGGTCCTCCCATTCCTTCAGTCCCAGCGCAGAACTAACTCTGTTTTCTTTTTCTTTTCTTTTTGGTGAAGTACTATAGATTGTTTTGCTGAATCTTGATACTGTGTTTTAATGTTCTTGTCAACATTTAATAAACATTCACATTTTATAAATGGGGAACACCCTGAAGTGAGTGGGCTTTTTGTTTTTTTCCTCCTCAGTGCACCCGTTCATGCTCATAGCAGCGTGGTTGGAATTTGCGAGTTTGTTTTCCAATCTGAAAATGCTGATTTAATCAAAACAGGTAAAACATTTAGCAACCTTTTACCTGTCAAATGAAAACTATGTTAATTTTTTGGAACATCAACCACAATTTAGTGCAGAACGTGCAGCTCGGTGTGAAAGCTGGCTTAACCAGAATATAAACAAGCCTCAGGGGTCTTGCAGGGAGTTTAGGCTTTATTTACCACGGTTTTCGGGTAATGTGTCTAAGATTTCTTCTGCAGACCCACTAAATAGATCGAATTTTGTTTGTGGAGCCCAAAGATTTTCAAAAAATGTCATCCTCAAAGAAATGCACTAAGCATCTTCCATAGTATATGAGTATTCTATATAACTATTTAAAAAGAAAGAAAAATCCCAATAAAAGCCCATTTTGCATTATCTATGCATATATCTGTTATCACCAAGAGCAAGGTTATAGGGCGCCATTGCATACCTAGAAAGTGGCAAGATTTTTGAATTTAAAACAAAATATTAAGTCAAGTGGAGAATTAATTTTCTCTGGAGAGCAGAGAAAATTAATTAGCTTTTAATAAGCTTTCTCTAAAATCATGCTCTATCTTAACTTGCCTTGGCTGTACTTATGTATAGCGACGTGGGTGGGGTTGCTTTGGTCCTGCCAAGGCAGTCGAAGGTACCACAAGAAAGTCTGCTAACGATATTTATATTTGTGTCAAAAGTAGCCCGCAATGTCTGCTTATGAAGTCTAAGGAGATGGATTTAAACACTGAGTCATTGGTAGAATGACAGCAGCAAGTGAGGAAGTGATACTTGTGAAAGCTGCTGATGCTGGCCTATCCAAAGAAGCTGTCAGTGAAATGAATGGCTGCACCAGTTCCATGATAAAGGGGTGAGCCAGAGGACTTCAGGCTCAGCTCTCAGGGCCTCAGCTCACTTTAAGCTTTGTTTGATATCTTATCATTGTATTGAGTTTTGTTAGCTCCACAAAGAGGAGATGCAGAGTAACATCGCACTATCACATATCTGACTCTGTAGCTCATTGCTAAACTTTGTCTTTCGTTTTATCAAGGTTGCTGAGCGCAGAGAATCTGAACCAAAGCAGTAAGGTTGTGGACCTCCAACATGAGCTGAAAAGATGCTGAAACACTACAGTAGATGATAATTCATGGGTTCTTCACCACAAACCCTCTTACATCCAACACTGTCATTCCATCAGTGTTTAAAAAGAACTGGAATTAGAGCAGCTTTAATACTTGAGCTATAATTGAGAATGGCCACAGAATGAAGGATTCGTAGTGACCATGGTATATATTTAATGATCTACAACTCAAATCACAGTAAGAAGGTGTGTTGAGAGGCTGAACTGAGAGTAATAGAAGTTATTTTTATTCCATGATAGAGCTGAGAGGTTCTGCTCTGGCTCAAAAGAGGGATCCAAACACATAGCAGCAAGCCAGTTGAACATAACAATGGCTACAACGTTAAATGAACTGTTGGATATTAATTGCTCTGACTATTACTTCTGGATTCCCAGCAGCAGTTGCTTCAGTGAAGCCAACTGCATTCACACCCCACCACTGCAGCCCTACAGGGAGCGTGATGTGTGCAAATAGTCTCAATAAGATGTCATGTTATCGTGTAAATAAATAGCACTGTATGCCGCTTGTGCCGTAGAAACAGGAGGAGATAAGAGGAAATATTCACACTGTGATAATTACGAGCAGTTCTCTGTAATTTGTGTGTTTCACAGACACCTCTGTCAGGTGTGCGCGTCGTCAAGCCTTTTTTCATGGAATTAGCTTTTCTGCATTAATGCTCTGGAGTCTCGGGAGCATAAATAACATTACTTTTAACTGCTGCAATGCAAACACAGCACTTATATTTATCCATTAGTTTGTTCTGTAAAACGTTAGCATGCCACGTCCACATACAGGCTGCTGAAATGCTGACTTTGTACTCGTATGAAATGCTATAATTCCACAGCTATTTAGTCTTTAAGGCTTGCTTGAGTGATTTTATTACCGTATTGCTCTCTGTTTACTATTTCCATTGCTTTTTATATTTCAGTTGTGTAGTAGATTCTGTATCCTTTATTTTATCAAAGCATATTATCCCAACAGTCCCCATGGGTGAGCAGTTTAATATATATTATCGTATATATTCTGTCGGCCTCTTTGTTGGAAAACCCAGCTACAGCGTGAGACCTCAGAGCATGCTGATAATAACTGTAGCTTTATGAGAGTGATCGCCAGTGTTTAGGTCTAGTCCAGCAAGTTAACTCACATCATTCCAAAGGTTGAACATCCTCCCTGGATCCCCTGGTGTTTTGAAATCCTGCAACACAATGTAATCTATCACTGCACAAATTTTAGGTCTCTGTGCGTGGCCAAAAGCCAGGCCAGTATGGTGCATCTACTAATTGCCTTGAAGGAGTGTGAGTCATGATAGGAAGGGTGCTTGTCGAAGGAGTAACACTGAGTAGGGCTGCCAGCCGTGTGATCTAGCTCTTCAACTGACAGTTCAAAAGACAGCAAATAGTGTTACTGACTGAGTTCCTATCTCTGTAAAACCACTAGACGAGCGAGGCATTCAAGTCTGGTCTTGACACTTTGTGTGTGCTGGCTGTGCCGTCTACTCAGCCCCTTCAAAGTGCAGAATTGGCAGCAAACATGTTTGTCGATTTGTGGAGCGGAGTCAAGTTGTTTTAAATGACATTCAGAATGCTCATATGATGATCGTCAAGGATGGATGATTCAACGTCAGTGTGCTATTTTCTTTACATATTTTAATGTGTAATTTCAGACTTTTGACTGCTTTCGACTTTACATCTGCCTCTTGTTGTATAACATGTCTATACAATGAGGTAACCAGTGTGTCTAGCTTTAGTCTTACTGAGGGATTCATCTTAACGGGGTTACCTGCGTCTGTGTTTTTGCGTCAGCCTTGACGGAATAATTTCACACACTAGCTGTGTTTCCATCAATATGGGGTTTTTTTAAAATACTGCATTTGAAAAGCTTGATGGAAAAGGCAAAATTCCACAAAAAACATCTTCAATTTCGCAAAAATGTTTTTACACGCAAGGTGTTTTTTTCATTCGTCCAAAAAAGTGCTAACGCGCTTAACAGGAGATGGAAACAGTTTTGCATTTTTGCACATGAAAGAACAATTACACCTTTCCAAAATAAAACAAATACCTGCAGACCGTCCTCCATTTCTGACGAAAACAAGACGGAGAGCCCACATTACTCCAGGCTTAAAATCTTTACACTGGTTAGCTGTCGGTCACGACTGGTTTCGTTCCGTCTTATCTGGTTAAGACACATGTGTCTGCCAGGTCGCTTAGATGCTCTGACTCAAACTTCTTGATTGTTCCTGGGGCCAGATTCACGTTGCTGTCTCTCCTGAAGTGTCTTTTCTTTCTACCTAACAGCTGTTTTGTTTTGTCTCATCCTGTTGTTTTAATCCCTCTTCGTTTCATTTCATTTTTCTTTCCCTTGTTTCATTGTGTGTTATTATTATTTGATTTTACGTTAAGCACTTTGTGTCGTAAACCCAAACCTCCAGGAACGGTGCTGGACGAGTTTGTGGCACACCAGCCAGAAAAGCAAATTATCCCACACACAGTTATTCGAAAAGGAGCACTTATAAAATGCTCAATCACTCCCCAAATGATTCTTTGGAATCAGACTTTGATCCATTCTGCGCCAAAAGATTTGGAAAGTCTACAGGAGCAGTATCGTTTATGCCGTGCATGTATTCAGGGAGCTAGCAGTCGTCAGCTGGGGGAGGCTTTGGCTCAGGTCCTATCAGAAGGTCGGTGGTTCCATCCCTGGTCTCTGCAGTCTACATATCGAAGTATCCCTCGGCAAGATACTGAACCCCAAATTGCCCCCGATGCTGTGCTACCAAAGTGTGAGTGTGTGTGAATGGTTAAAAGCTTATAATGAGCTGCTGGCCTTCCCTTTGTATGACCGTGTGTGTGAAAGGGTGAATGCAGACTTGTGTTATAAAAGCGCTCTCGTTAGAGTCGTCGTCAGACAAGAAAAGCACTTTTTAAATACAGTCCATTTACCATTCATTTGTCAGTTCTTTAAATCAATACTGAAATCCATTTTGGTACACTTCATCTCAGATGGGTCCATCACCTTTTCAAACATGTTTCAATGTGTTTACTTCAGCTTCTTTTTTTCAACCATCTCCTTTAACACTGATGTTTTTAATGGGGTTGCTTTATTTAAAGTTTTGTTATTTTTGTTTTAAACACATTTTAATTCCATTACGTCGTAAAGTGTATTGGGACCATGCTGGATGGTGATTCCACACTTTAATTATAGTTGATTGATTTACTGATTATTTGATTGATTGAACAGGACGTCAGACAGCTCGACCAGAGGTTGACTCTAATGCCTCAGCTTTATGGGCCCAAAAGCACAGAAGCCTAAAAAACCCAGTGACCAATGTTCATGGGAATGAATGGGGCACCATCTTGGAACACCAGTTCCTCTTAACTCATCTTTGATAACTCCTAACGGCGCAAGATGCTAAGCTAATCGACTTTCAGCTCTAGTACAGACAAGAGAGTATGGATCTCCTCGTGTGACTGCCAGCAAGAAAGCAAATAATTCTGTATTCAATTTGCAAAAACATGTGTGGAGTGAAACTGGGAGATAAAGGAAATAGCTCAGAGAAACAGTTTTCTAGCATGAGTGAATCCACAGTGAGCACCGAGCATGGCAGCGCTATTGTGTTCAAGAAGTCTAAATCAATAAAAGTGTACATCCCCAACCTTAATACAAGATAAAATAATGGTTGGCAAAGAGATGGTAGGTTTGCGTCAACATTGGTCGTTTATTTTCTCATTAGGCACGAAATCTCGTTGGTCGCTAAGACGAATCATCTGCTGCACCTTGACCACATACCTCTGGGTTGGGGGGCATTAGCATTCCCTCCCTTCACCTCTTTTCCGCATGCCAGCAGGGTAAGCATACAGATTACTGCAGAGCCATGAAAACCCACTAAATACATGAACACCTGACTGAAAGGGGGCATTGTATTAGTTCAGGCAGAGCACAAATGTCATGCTTTGCTAATCTACCAGGTAATCACTACACACCCACCAGTCTCCAGCCATTGTTAAAAGGAAGCAGTCTGTTCAATTTGCATGCTATACACTGATCGTTCCCATGAAGACTGCTGCACCCCGTTTTGCTGCAAGGTAAAGCTTCCGTCCTACCTCCCCGACCCTTTATCTGATACAGTCTATCCACTGGTTCTGCACACCAGTAACACAACACTGATGCTGCCCTGGCTTCACTCATGGTGAACACCCATGGGGGGATTTTCATTACAGCCCAGTGATATCTTCCCATGCTTGCTGGGAAGGCGGGGGACAGCTTGCTGCAGACACGTGAGCATCACACAGAACTGTGTTACCATTATTATAGAAGGTTTTATCTTTGACTGGTGTTGTGCAAATGAAATGCATGTTCCTTTGTGTCTTTAGTCACAGTCAGTGCATTATAATGTACGATGCACTTTGATTTATTCACCACCAAAATAAATAATCCTGCAGTCTGCAAATGACCCATCCACTGGCATGCATGTTAAAAAGTACAACATTGGTTTGAAAAAAGATCAGAGATCTTTTGCATTTGGTGTTAGTGTGTGTACCAGGAGGTGACATTGAAGAGCTGCACACTTCCAATCACATGAAAAATGTGTAGGGCCGTCAGTTCATTCAATTTAATAAGACGCCTGTATAGGCAAAAGGGTGAAGACCAGAACAAATCGCAGGCTTTGGTTTCGATCACTGAAGTATGTGACGGCCAGTCTGCCACACTTGTCATCATTTTTCAACAGGCTTGTTCATTGCTTCCAAAGTCTTGCCTGCGACTCAAAAAATGCCATATGATTGGTTGCAGCTTACAAACTCAGGTCTGTACTCTGGTACAATAAACAGATATGTTTCTTCCCTGTTTATGTTATTTTTAGTCACGTTTTCTCACCACATGATTCTCAAATTTCTTCATCTGGCGGACTTGGAGGCATGTATGAGGGGAAATGCACATGAAGAGGATGCAGACGCACACACACGCATACACACACATGCTGGCATTTCTGAAAAATAAACTTGACATGACTAAGTGTGTACTCCTACTCTGCAGCAGGTCTGTGCAGATTTGCAAGCAGAATGGAAAAGAATTATTTCATATTATTTTGCTTGGGTGTTTTAGCTGTTAGGATTAGATGTGTGGTTCCTGTTACGCTGTCTGGTGACCGAATGCTTTTATCTTTCTCACAGTAAGTTGCAATTATGATTATACTGCAGAACACTCTCAACATAATGTCGTGTCGGGAAATTATTATACAAACCCTTTTTTTTCTTCCTGTGCGATCAGTAACTGAACTGCCAACACAATGAGTAATGACCACGCAATTGCTAGCTTAGTTTGCAACGAGACCTTGCAAAGAGAGCATGCTGATTTTCTGACAAATGACAATTAATAGTCTATAGAACACTTCAGATTCCAGAGGACGCTCTGTGTGTGTTTTTGTGTGTTTTTGTGTGGATCTGAAAGCAGCAGTCTGAGCCGTGCAAGTCTGCACGGCAATCTCAATTATTTTTTTTGTTCTTTCATGTAACTTTGAGGTGACATTAATTAAATTACCCCATATAATCGCACTTCCCTTTGCGCATGAAAGGAAGTCATTTCGACCTGAATCAGTGTCTCCTTGAAGTTGGTGACAGATCAGCCAGCAGTAGTACAGCCAGATTCAAGTAGAGATAGCGGCTGCTTTTCCTTCCCTTTAAAGTAGTTAAGCAAAGTTAAGTTTTACTGTATTACTGAGCCATTGACACTCTTCCTTTTTTGAGCAACTGACCCTGCTTGCCCACCCTGCTTTCTTTTCTTTCCTGACGACAAAAGATGGCAAACACAATTGCAAGTGACCGTCACTGTGAGCAGTTTAACATGCTTTGCAGCTGAGGTTGGCAGATACAAAGGTATTTGTTTATGTGTTGTCTGTGCTGAGGATGAATCATCCGTTTGGGAAAATTCAGCTGAAGAACCATGATTTGTTTTACTTGTCTGAAGGTGATACGTGAGGACATTTTTATCAGAGCAAGATTTATAGAAAAGGCGATTTCAGACTCTCTATAATGTTTCTGATATACCTATAGAATAAAGTCAAATCAACAAGGTAACCAGAACAACCATTGTGACATATGACAGAAACTTAAATGCACTTTTCTAACTGATTAATACTGGTCGATTGAATCAATCATGAAAGTAATTGCAGTCAATACAACATCTTTACGGCCATCTTTCAAGCCTACAGTGGATGATCAGCTCGCAAAAAAAACCCAAAAACTTATCCCTTTAATTACTTTACGCATTACACTGTGCTGAACTGGCAGCTGAATAAATCTCTTGTATAATGATCAGGGTTTTATCTGTGACTTCACCTGTGATTACAGAAGCACTGCAAACGTTCAGATCTCTAATCTTCCATTCCTCTCTTCTCCACGTGCTGATCCATGCACCGACACCTTCTGCACTTCTTGTCCTACTATACACCTTCCTGTCTGTATGAGAATAAGTTTACAGTACTCCAGTATTCAGAGAGAACCCAAGCACAGCTAATTAACACCATATGCTTTAATTAATTAATAACGTAAAGCAATTGTGTTGATCTCTGCTTTCAACAGCACATTATTACACCTGGCAGATATTCAGTGGTATTCAGATAAAACACTGAATTATTGCATATGCAAAGCTGTCAACCAGACTTAAGCCTTCCTTTATATCTTTCAATATTGCATCTTTATATGGAATTAAAGTTGCAGTGACTACGTCTACGACTCCATTTAGTATTCCTTGGTGTAAGTGTCACCTTCGTTCCATGTCACCCGCGTTGCCTGGACAGCTGATGGTGTTAGGAGAGAATGGGAGCTGTCGTGAGCTCATACAAAGGGATTTGTGATGCTTTCAAAGAGCTTAGCAATTATGGCGCAGAGATGCTGTCTGTTTAAGAATGTCAAGTCTGCAACACTCATCTCATTTCCACTCAAATGGCTTTATTTATGAAGCAACTTAAAACATTTTATGGGCTCATTTCCGACGCATCAAAAATTTAACTTCCCATCATGTTTTGTGTATCTTGGCAAAAATGCACAGCTCAGGGCATGTGTAAATCAAATTGGACAGTTTAAGTTATTTCATCCGTGTACATTCATGAATCTGGGTGGAAGAATAGAACCAGCCGTCAGCATATTCTTCACACTGTTTCCTCAAATTCCCACACAGCTCAAAAACACAATGAATTAACTCTGCCAGCGAGGCTGCAGCAGGAGAGTCTTACCCTGTCACAGCCGGTTCCTTTGAGCCTATTATCACATGAGGAGTTTTCAGGGCTGGGCATGATAGAACAACATCAGGGACTCATTGCACTAATTAGCTTGAGAGCAGCGGTCGATCCTCGGGCCCCTCATGTAGCCTCAGTGTTACCATGGTTGACTCTGGTGAGCTTTCAGGTGTTCGGGTATGTAAATAAGGGGTGATTCACCTTGAGTGTTGGAATGGCTTTTATTTCCGTAAATTTGCTCTTGGAAAGAAGACTCCTTTCTTCACAAGGTCTGCAGCGGTGTCACATCAAACTGGAAATGTCAGGGAGAAACCACACAGATTTTATTACACCATGTATAGTGCTACACTGTGACTGTTGCCAGCTCTTGAGATGTCAGCACCTTAATTAGAGTAATAATCCAAGGAGAGAACGGGTGAGGAAATACTGAGGCAATAGTTTGAGTGGCTGTTTTACTTGGCTCCCCTGACAGACATCTTTCTTTATAAATCAGAGTCATGAAAGCATGACCCCTGAATTTTTCTGATTACTGGCTGTATTTTATCTCCTGACAACTTTAAGGCAGTGCTTTGAATTTTTGCCTAGGAAATTGGAAGTTCAAGAAATTCCAAAAATCTTTGTTTAATGTTGAATTGTCTTGTCTTGTCTGGACTTCCTGACAGACAGGGGGCAGCAGTGCGACTGGGGAAAATCACACCCAGGACCCAGACAATCAGTGTTGACATTAAAAAGGATGTGTCCTCTTTCTTTTCCCTCTACATCAATGACTGCACTTCAGTAATCTGTCAAACTCTTAAGGCCTGAGTGAACCACTGGACCAAATACAAGACACAGATTCAGATGGATTAGATTAAAAAGAGGATTTATTGGCACAAAAAGGTAAATAGATCACTGGGGAGGCAATTCATGCAGATCCAGGAAGGAGCAGGCAGGCAGGTGAGGTGAGTCAGCAGGATTACGGGTGGTGGACTGGAGCTGGGCAGACTTGGCAGGAAGACACATGAGGGTGGTGATCCTGAGACACAAGGGGAGGACAGTTCAGTCACTGGGAAAGGCAACGCAATAACTAGAGCAAAGAACCAAGACACTGAGAGCTAAATGGCCGAGACATGTTACCAGGTTGTTGAGTGCAACAATCTGGCAAACACTGTTGAGGAGGACCAGGCATTTATTCTGTGGCCGGTGATTCATGGATTGGCTGCAGCCGTGGCTGATTGGCACAAGGATCAGGTGAAGATGAATCATGGCATGCACACACACACACTCAAACAGGGATAAACACAAGGGGAGGACACATGAGACACAAAGGGAAGGCGACAACACAGGGAAGGTGATGAGGAGGGAGAGGCTTCCTAATATGAACTCCTGAAGTCTGCAGGTGACACAGTGGTCATCAGCCTCATTCAGGAGATTACTTTCAATCTGCATACAAGAAGCTGAAGAACCATGTATAGAGACCTTGTACTATATGTTGTTGGTCACTGTATCTATTGGCTATGTGTCGATTATATGGTGAAAGGTAGTAAATAGACAAGAAATTAAACTTCTTTGTCTGCCTGTGTCTTTCTGAGATTGCTTTTTCAGCAAACAATGCCACCTATGTCAGTGCAATGTTCTGAGCTGAGAGGGCCAGCCGTCCTGACCCAGTCACTGCACATCCAACTGAACCTTCTGAACAAGAGGACAGCCCGTCTCTGACACTTGCTGTTTCCAACAGATATCAGGCACGCAACCACGATTGGGAACCTTTTCGAGGGTCCAGCTTTGGCAGCGACACTGACGGCCCCTAGAACCCAACACTCAGGCCAGCAGCGATAGAGAGACAAACTGAGCAGTAGTCATTCATTTCAAATGAGCTCTCAGACATGAGGAGCAATGCAGAAGAGCAGAGCAATGCAGGAGGAGAGAAAATTTGGTTTCAAAGTATTTTTCTATAACATTAAATAATGATTTAAAATAACTGTTGAGAGAATGCTCAAAAACTCCCAAAACTGATCAGCTGTCATCAGACCTTGGTCTTGTTTTATACTTACTGTGGTGTTGACTCAAAGATTTTAGAAGTTGCAATTCAATGCATGAAGTTGCAATAAAAAAAGAGTCAGTAGGACAATCCATTTCTATCTTTGGCAGACCTCCCTTTTCAAACCAGATATTTCAAAATGTTTTGATTCATTCTGTAGGATATAACTGTCCCTATATGCCTGCATGTGTCCATCCATGCTCCGCTTTATCCGCCCCTGTGAGCACAAATTACTGTGCATTATGCTGCTCACTTTTTATGGAGGCACAGGATATGTGGAAATATCATTGGCCAGGTTTCCATGTCTTCTCGCTCCCAGGAGTCCCCATCTCTCTGTGGCATGTGATGTCGTGTGATAGGCTAATTGATGATGCTGGCAGCTAGAAGGTCTCAATGGGGCCTTGTGGGAGCTGTAGATCCAATATTCTACCTGACACACACCAGCAGAGGTAACCTGGAACCTTCTTATTACTGGTGACACCTCACAAATATGGAGCAGTGGCTAATAACTAAACAGACCCCATGAGAGCCTTTGATGGAAGGATGTTGGAGGAAGGAAAGTGAGGTTATAGCTAACAGGCTTTTATTGAAATTACACAAAGGGTTCTCCCTTACGCTTTGGGATACAGGAATGAACTAGTTCTGTATTGCCAGACCTATGTATTTGTCCTGTTCCAGCACAGGACAAAGGAGGGTACATATTGACACGAGTCATATGAGCCTCATAAGAGCACCTTTCAGTGTCTGTGGGGATTGACAGAAATGTAATGGAAGCTAAAACTAAAAACTAAAAAACACACACAAATGCTTTATTAGTCTTATTTTTGCACAGTGTTCAGGTGTTAAGGGTCATTTCCATCTGTAATAATGGTAATAAAAAACATAATTAGTTTTCTATAACCTAAATTCTTACATGAGCAGGAGATTCATCACGTTTACAGCTATTGTAAACTAGAATTTATGTTGGATAATATAAATGCACATGAGAAGGACACAAACCTGTTTTTCCTCTGTTGGTGTGTGAGCAATGCAGGAGGACGTGCAGTCGAGATTCACTGGTGGCTGATCACGGGGTTCGATGTTCCATCACCGTCTCTTCCTGTTTGCATGTCGTAACCATTTACTGAAAAGCAATTTGATGTGACTTGCAAAGGTTTCCACCAGCAGCTTCCACTGGGTTTGGAGAAGTCCAGATTTCCCCAGATGAGGCGCCATGCCAAGATGATGTTTAGTTTATTTGGCTCTGCTTCTATATGTGAGCAAACATTTTCTCTCTTGACAGGAGAGAGTGAAACTCAGTGGTGAGTGAAATGTAATAGTGATAAAATCATCCTTCACCAGATTCAAGTACACTGCACAAACTGCTTAAAACTCACTTATTAAGACTTTCCATTAAATTAAACAGCTCATGGTCCCAGACGGTATACTTTTTCTCCCCTCCATGTGGCCCCTGGCATGAACAGATTGGATTCCCATACAGCTTGATGGTGGGATACTGGCGCAGCTTAAATTTGGAATGAATTAGTCAAGGGGAAAACTGTGCAGGGACTCACACAAACACAGGCAGCTTTACATGCCTCACAAAAACTCAGAGTCCTTCACCCTTTAATGATCTTCTGTATTGGTTTACAGGGCACACTGGGACAGATCTTTGCACCCCCCCTGGTGTCACTGAGATGTTCCTCTAAGTCCTGTCAAAGTTTCCCGTTGCCTCTTCAAGCCTGGATGCTCCCTACGCTTGGCCGTTTGCTGGAGAGGGAAGCAGCGTTCCTGCGTTGCTGCTGCCTCCTCAACAATATGCGGCACACTTTTGCTAACAGCTGGGCTAGTGCTGCTCAGGCTGCGTCATGAGCCACGCAAGCTGGCTCGCACTAGCTACATCATGACTCACAAGCATAGTTTTAACACTAGCTAGCAATACTTCTTGCTCAATCATGGTCACGTTAATTTACATTGGTTGATATCATTGCTGGCTTTGTTTTGGCCTTGCATTGCCAGTACCTTGATGGCATTGCACACTTCTGCTACCTGTTACATGAGTGCCACCCAGGCTGTTTCAATAGCCAGTGTTAGCTGGCTCTAGCTACATCATGTCTTGTTAGTCTGATTTAGCACTAGCTAGCAACACAACATCCTTTGCTGGCTCGCTCAACAGCAGTCATGGTAATCTGCATTCAGGTTAAAGGTTTTGTCTTCCTCAACTGTCCCAGGTTTAAGCATAGGCTGTGTTTAGTAACATATTTCTTGATTACAGGCACCCCTCCTTAGATCTGGTTGCGTCTTCTCTCTTCTGTTATCTGAGTGCACAGGAATGTTCAACAATTCATCTCAGTGAAGTGTTTTCTGGAGAGACATTCCACCTCAACTCATGTTAGCTGGAGAATGGGAGGAAAGCTTGGGCACATTTTTCTCCACTCTGTGACAGCTCTGATCCCTGATGATGGACTGAGTTTATCACTGATGTGGAGCATGTAGTCCAAGTTACTGTTTCTCCTCTTATTTCCATTATCACCCTCTGCCTTCACCTGTGCCAGGTGCACATGGGCACACAACCAGGCTTCCACATGGGTAATCGATAATGATTCTGTCCAGGTCCAAGTCCATAGAGGGTTTCATCACTGGGGTGTGGTGTCATCCTCAGGTTACTTTTCTCCCATACTGGGGAGAAAGTGGCTTTTAGAAGTATTTTTTTCTACTTTCCACTTTCAGCCTCTGCCATCCATTGAGAGTTACTGCCAACACTTCAGTTGTTGCAGCAACACTCTTTCTCCCCCCTAGAATGACGATTAACAACACTGATGCTGGAAGTATAGTGAAGACACATCTTCTGGTGGAAATTACTCTTTGCATAAGATGGATATCTTGCTGATTGTGGGAAATGAGCTATGCCAATCTCCCGCTCATTCATGTGGCCTCTCTACTCACGCAATGACAGTTTTTTTTTTTTGCTGGACAGTAACTATGAGTTGCCTCACTCACCTGTCATTCCATGCACAATACCATTCAATGTGGATACAAATCAGTGGTTCACCCTCTCCATGGCTGAACAGGATGCTGAGGAGTAGGCTACGCTCTCCTAGTCTACTGCCAACTTCCTCCATTGTAGGGCATCTTATATAACTCCTCTCCTGGGACAGTGGCACTATAGGAAGACATGAGGAAAGTCTTTACTAGGTTCCTCATACAGATTTATTCATCTGATTTTTCTGGTTCACAAGAACTCAGAGAATGTGTGTTAATGGACCTGCCATGTTTTGGACCACTGCATGAAACAAATGCATCTGCTGATGCATCTAACATGTGACAGATGTGACAGAGGAATATCTCCACATCCCCACATCACTTTGCCAGAGAAAATGTTAAGTTTGCCTCCAGGGAGCTCTTCAGCACTGCCACCTCCCTCTTTAGCTTTTCTCTGGCCCATGCAGCAAACACTCTCAGAGACAGGTGAGAATTCTAACCCGTACTTGTGATGCGATTTTACATAAAGTTTTCAGACTGAGACTTTCTACTTCTGTGGATGTTTGTTTTGTGTGTGTGTGTGTGTGTGTGTGTGTGTGTGTGTGTGTGTGTGTGTGTGTGTGTGTGTGTGTGTGTGTGTGTGTGTGTGTGTGTGTGTGTGTGTGTGTGTGTGTTTTAGGCCCACCTCTTGGAGTTGCTGGAGCAGGCTAGCCTGGGTGATTTGTCCTCCTAGGCCCATTCCAAAACTACAGGGTGGTAGATCTCTGAACTATGTTTTCCTTCTCTTCCTGAATTGTATGTCAGTAGGGACATGGGTGAAATGGGATTTCCTGACTTTCAACCCAAGGTCTTTCAGGTTCAGGGTTGTTCATCTGGGAACCATTTGCCCCGTCACACTGCACAAGGGGCCTTAGCTCTGTGTCTTCTATGTGCACTCAGCTGCTAGAATAGGTACACAACAGGTTATATGGGAAATCTTGGACGAGCTACGGGTGCTTCTCTGACAGCTCAACAGCTAGCTCTCTGTGGTATGGTGTGGTTTGCACAGGTCATGAGGTAATTAGTTGTGCTCACAGCAAAGGACCAGAAGCATTGCCTCATCAGCTGGACTCTACAGGGACTGCTTCACAATCTCCCATTTCTACTTCTGTGGTGTTATATCTTGGGGTTAGTCATAGAAGATGACTGGTTGTATGTCAAACTCTCTGCTTGGTGCAACCTCTGTTAAGGCACCATCCACTTTGGATTTACACACTCAGGTCATGTTCTGCTTCAAGCTTGAAGGCATATGGTTAGGCTGTGGTAGTCCCAGGTGGGCAGTGCTCAGTAGCCTTCCCACTTAACTTCTTGTCTTTCCAGTCAGCAGTTGGGCCTGAGCCAGCTGGGAGTACATCACATCCCTAACAGCCTTCGCCTCTGGTGTTTACCAATAGAGAAGTCTGTTAGAAGGTGAAGCATATATGAAATAGAGTTAGGCTTATAGTTACCTGGATGCAATCCAAGTTTTATGTATACATGCCTAGCCCTCTAACTGCATGCCCATGGCACTTGTCATCAGTCGCTGAGCTCAAAAAGGAGCTGAGTGACAGATGTGCCCACTGTTATATAGGACATGCATGCAACCACCTGACTGAGAGGTGAGTGCAAAGATATGTCTCAGGGTGTCGAAGCGCCACCTCAATAGGGTAAACGAATGCCAAAGCCCTTAAGAGGACTGCACCCATACTCATAGAACTGGAGTTACATACAGGTAACTATTATTTTTTCTTGTAATTGTAATTGTGCATGCACCCTGCTGGTGAGCTGTTGTTTTTAACAAGCCAAACTACGTGAAAATATCATTGGTCAGGAAGCCGTGTCTCCTACCTCCCAGGAGTCTCCATCTCCCTGAGGCATATGATGTTGTCTGTTGGGCTAATTGATGGTGCTGGCAGGTAAAAGGTCCCACTGGGGCCTTGTGGGAGCTGTAGATCCAATATTCTGCCTGTCAGACACCAGCAGAGGTAACCTGAAACCTTCATATTGCTGGTGACACCTCACAAATATGGAGCAGAGACAGATAACTAAACAGACCCCATGAGAGCCTTTGATGGAAGGATGTTGGCGGGAGGAAAGTGAGGTTACGGCTATCATGTTTTTATTGAAATTACACAAAGAGTTCTTGCTTACGCTTTGGGATACAAGCAGTGAACTAGTCCTGTATTGCCAAACCTCCACTGAGCTCTGGAATACTGTTGAACACATTGACTCACCAGCAAAGAAAATTAAGAAATATATGACTGTGTTCACATCTCTGATCAAGTTTTAGCAAGAAGGACATTAACCTGGTCTCAAACCCTTTCTCTGCTGATGTGGAAGGGTCACAGGAGGGCATGCAGTTGAGATTATTGTAATGCAATGTGATGATACTGTGTAAGTAGCCACCAGCTGCTTCCTCTTTGAAAAGTCCAGATCTCCTCTGATGACACGCCATGCCAAAATGATGTTTAGTTTCTTTCTACAGCCATATGTGAGCAAACATTTTCTCTCCTGACACTGAACAAGAGCTGACAGCAATCCTTCAGTCCAAGGCCCAGCATCACTGTTCCCATTGGGGATGATTTAGTGGTGAGTGAAATTTAATAGTGATAAAATCACCCTACTCCAGATTCAAGTGCATAGCACTATTAAATTTAAATGCCCAGGACTTGTACTTTTTATCTACATGTGGTTCCTTGAACAGTGTGGACTCCCTTGGTATACAGCTTGATGGTGGGATACTGACAGTTTTTGTTTGGACAGAATTACACAAAGAGGAAACTGTGCTGGGAACTCACCATGGACAACTCCAGGCAGCTTTACAAGCCTCACAAAAAGTTACAGTCTGTACATCAGCACCTTATAACCCTTGACTCATTCTGGAGAGGTTTCATAAATAAACTATTTCCTCTTTCCATCCTAATACATGGAATATATGGGATATATGGCATGGTTGCTGTTGTTTGAGTGGAAAGTTAGACCATTTCACTAGATCTACTATCATTTCCTTCTGTGCCCCCCAAGCTCATAATTTTCTGTGTACAATGCCCTTTTGTCTACTTTTGGCTCACTTTGTGTCTTATTCACAGCCTTTCTTCACTTTTACACATTCAGAAACAAAATCCACCATCAACAAACACAGCAACACTTGGCACCACGGCTGTGAACCCAATGTGGGACTTTTGATACAGCAAGAAGCATCACTGCAGTTTTTATTTGTAAGTGTTATTTTCACGTGTTTCTAGCTGCTGTACCTCACAGAAATAGGACAATAAGACGGGATTTTTGCAGCTAAAATCTGACACAACTCGGATGTGAAAGTAATGTTCCTTTCTTTACTTACACAACTGCTGATTTTCAGTTTGTTTTTCTCAAATGAAGAGTCATCAAACAGATTGTGCACTCTTGTTGTTGACATTTACCACAGCTAATGACAGATTTTGTAGTTCATTCTAATTCCTCTTTGTGAGTATGACTTCAAGTTTTTCCAATGTGTGACTTTGGCAACCCTCACTTCAATTAAATCACTGTTTGGTAAGTAAAATGTCTCCCGCTCAGCGCGGCTGGTCGCGTTTATGCTCACGCTGTTAATAAGTTCAGTCCTTTATAAAACAATGAATTAGAGATTTAGCACTGCATATTAGCCTCATGCCAAATTGATTATGAGTAACATTTAACTGTGCTACAGCTCGTAGCAAATGGGACATTAATGCCATCTCCTTTGTCTCTCTCTTATTCGCTCATGCAAATGTTTACTCTTCTGTCTGCTCTCTGTATTTCTACAGTACACATTCATCTACCTCAGGAATTCTTTGTCACTTTCTCTCTATATTCAACTCAATTTGCTATACTAGCTTTACCTTCAGGCTTTGTTTGGAACCTGGAGGTGAAGTGTGAGATTTACCAGCTGATCTACACCCCAACTCTCACCTTTAGTCACAAGCTTTAGGTTGTGACCAAAGGGATGAAATTGCAGATAAAGGCAGCTGAAATTTGTTTTCTGTGCAGTGATAGGCTGGGGAGCTCAGATTTTCTGATACCCTATCTAAGCTCCTGACCTCTTCTTGCAGCGGTTACTGCTTTATGTTGAATTCATGCCTGCTGAGGTGTTTGGACACCTGATTAGGATGTCTCCCCGAAGCCTCCCCATGGAGGTATTCTGGACACGTCTGACTTGGAGGAAGCCCAGAAGGCTTGGGAGGGATTATATATTCCAAGTGGCCTGGGAATTCCTCAGGATCCCCTCGAAGGAGCTTGGAGGACTTGGCTTACGAAAAGGATGCCTCAGCTGCTTTTATTAGTTTGACTCCCGCTGCAGCCAGTACCCTGATAAGAGGGCAGATAGATGAATGGATGATTTTTTTTTTCTTTGTCCTGAAACTTATTAAGAACATGCATTTAGTCACCAAACAGGAATCCAGGAAATACTAGCTTGGCAAAACAACAAATTGCACAAAAAATGTAAGTGACTGGCCGTTGCTGAAGCAGCATACATGTGAAATTCCCTCACATTTAAAAGATTTTGTGTCATATAGACCTACAGCAGTAACAGGCGATCGCTTGAGGGACCACTTGACTACATCTCAGGAATTTGTCACAAGACTCTACTACAGCCTTACTACTTTCCTGCACTTGTTGCATAATACAAATTCATCATTCTGAAGCTATTATTTTCAAAATTATGTAACTGCCTATTTATTGCTTTCAATATTATGCAATTTTTTGCAATGTAATCTACAAAATTCAAATTTGTTAAATCGTTGTTGAAATATCCTGCTAATAGGCAAAAGAACCAAAAACAACTCGCCTCTCAGAGGTAATTACCGAGCATTTAGTCCACTCAGAGCTACGGCCGCTTTGTGCTGTCAGTGCTGTGTGCGTGTATGAGTGGTGAAAGAGACAGATGCATAAGGATAAAATCAGCCTTAGTCTTTTCGAGCAAGCTCCAATACACGGCAAAGTGCTCTGTGACCTCGCCATATTGTTGCCTTACTCCTATCAGCTTTGTAAAAAGCATCATTCCGCTGATGAGCTGGTAACCGAACATAACAAAAAATCAAATCATAGGAGTGAGAAATGGATTTAAACAGTTTAATGACCCATGAGTGCAAGTCTTTCAATCATATATACATGTGCAACCTGTTCATATTCTCAACTGGCCACATACGGACGCCTGGTCAAGGCTTGGCATCACGTTTTAAGCCCTGCATGTTGAGTGACAACATTGGAGCCTGAAAAGCTGTCACTTGATTCTGGCTGTCAAGGCTCATTCTTCTCTCATCATTAGAGCAGATGTCAGAGAGTCCAGGGTGTTGTCTATTTCCTGATTTTTCCATCTTTCACCAGAGGAATTGTGAGAGGTGTCCAGAAAGGTAAAAAATGAATATGAGATAAAAAAAATTCAAATTCTCCAGCTTGTTTTCCAAAGCAGGGATCTGCATGAGTGCATTTTTGTGCTATCTAGGTTCTGTCATGTCCTATCAAAAGCCATGCATGGTGATCTCCCCTTGTGAATACGGCAGCGTGCATGGCTTGACTTCTGAAATTCCACCTGACTCTACGCATATAACATGGTCAACTTCACAGAGAGGACTGAGTGTTTAGACGTGTCGGAGGAGAATGAAGGCAAAGGGACAATTTGATTTTTATTACAAACAATGTTACATCCGATTGGCCACGCATGCATCTCACCCAGTCACGAGTTAGGTACATTTACACACCTGTGCTTCTTTTCAGTAATATTGATGGTCTCAGTATCCCCTTGTGAAATTACATACAAACTGAGCGAGGCGCTGGTAGCTATTAAATGGGAAATTGATATTGTTTTATACATCCTGTAAGTAACATGTAACTGTGGGGAATTCAGGAAGTTTGGGGTTATTTGAAGACAACATAATTCAATTTTATCAAGCAACACCTAAAACTTACGATAGTTATGAATCAACATCTCCGATACAAAAATTTAAACCGTTGGCCTCTCAAAGGTTATACTGGATTGCATCAAATAAAACAACTGCCATCATCATGTGCTTCTCATCCTGAGCTTTTCAAATGAATATCATTACCCAGAATGCAGGTCTTTTTTTTCCATGTCTTTAAGGTCCTGCCATCAGGTCAAGCAATCCACCTTCGCTTCAGGTCTCATATGTAACAGAGTTTAGAGGATGTGGTCTGCAGTAATCCCCGATCAACCAATAATGAATATTTTAGCCGGGTACTTGCTAATTAATGCCAGGAAGGGATTAAAACAGCTCCTTTTACTGGTCAGTTTTCTTAGGCCCAGAGGCATTTAATGACCTTCTCACTTTAACTCACAGTGGAATCATTTTGCACTGGGGTCTAAACCCTGTGCGGTGTCGCATAATACCAGAGTCATTGGAATCTAAACAAGAGGCGAGTGGCACTCGCATACATGTCTCTTTTATGCAGTATGACACATTTTTAATAAATAACAAAAACTTAAAGAGCTTTTAAAGATTAAACTCCAACACATTTTCTCAAGGTTCCATAAATCTGTAAAGCTTTATTGTCAACCACTCTGCATTTAGTGTCCATGACATTTCAGAGCCACGCAGACTGTTGCTGCTGTTCAGCCTGCGGAGTTCAGAGAAAATCTAACCATTACTGCCTGTTGTGCCATGTGACCTTTTTGATGATATCAGTATTTGTATTGGCCTCTTTAGCTTGGGAGCAAAAGATACTAGATAAAAGATTTTTGATAATATTACTAGGCTTCCATGAGGTGTTTGATGTGTTATTGATTTTTTACGTCACTTGTAAAGGGTGAGCAGATGTGGATTAATCAGTGTTCATAAAGACAGCTCGTGACCTTCATCAGGAAGACTGAACATCTGTGCATGAAGGATATGTGGTTGCATCATACATTTCCCCGTCCATGCATGACCCTGAATGTGATCCAGCTCTGTGATCATTATCATCTCACCTCTCTCAGTGTTGTTCAGAGGCACGAGGACATCCTACATCCTCTACCTGAACCAATGGGAGCGATGAAGCAAGCTCATCAGCACACATCATACATCACCTCAGTGCTGAATGTGGGCCAGTGCTGAATGTGGGCCAGAAACGTGATGATTCCATCCTCTGGATTACTGAAAGATGTAATTAAATGAAAAATACAGAATCACAAAAGATATTGTTTCTGGCCTATATACTAAGCCTTAGTGGGAAACTGATAGCCGATGCAACACTGCAGTATGCAAGAGAGTCAATTAAACAATCTCTGCATGTTATTATTGCCTCTGATGATGATGCATAGTCATTTCTATTTCACTTGTGGACATTATTACTACCATTAGACTGATGGGACTTGACTGTTGTCACAGTGCTTGGACTGCTCTCTGTACTGCACCAAGATTAAGGCCAGCAGACTTTAAATGTAGCAGAGAGAATTAAATTACATAATTTAGTCTTTTCCCATTAAAATAGGAATCTCAAGCCATTAGAGCTGCCATTCTTCAGGTCATCCATGAACTCAGACTTTGACATCACCATTTGTCCATTTCTGAGGGAGAAGCTTGTGACTGGTTCCTGCACTGATAATAATAGAACTGATACAGCTTCAACAGCGGTCCCATCTTGTTTTTCTTCTTTCTGCATGACCTCAGAATGACTTCTGGAAAATACCTCTTTTCTTTTCTCTGTTTTGAGAGAGCACTTATCTCTATTTAATTTGCCACAGAAACGTCTTTCGCTCTTTCATACTCCTCCTTTGTCCTTTCAGCTTCTCTGCATATCATTCCAGGCGGAGTTCAGCCAGTTCTTTACTGTCTGCACTGCTGCAGGAATAGCTCAGTGTTGTTCTCCGTTTAAAGGAAATGCAAATGACAGAACAGTAATGTATTTTTATGTACGCCCGTCCTCGTCTTCTTTTGAGTCCGTTCAGGTACATATCCAGCATGCGGACTTCAAACGGCACAAACACAACGTAGATGATTCCTTTTTTGGAGGATGGCACACAACAGTAAATCTGACAAGTTGTGTTGGTCCCGCTAATGTGGCTGAGGCTGCTGCAAATCTTCATTCATGGATCAGCTCACATTGGATATGAAAAAAGAGCCTGTGCAGCTCAGTGTATGAATTTGCATGAGGAAGATTAAAGACTCTGGCGCATGCTGAGCCATGTCAGGGATACATATGATGGATGGGTCATATGGTGTTGATAATTTTCTCATTTGTTTTCGGGCATTAACAATCACCGAGAGCCCTCTCCATCTGCAGCATGCTGCTGAATGTCAGGAGTTCATCCGTATCATTTCCTCTGAACCATTCAGCGAGTGCGACGGTGAAGCTGAAGGTTATCTGCATAACAAGCTTGATGAGCTTCATCAACCATTTATTGTCTCTCTGTGAAGGGATGTTTTCTTGAAGATTCTGATGCAGCGCATATATTTTTCACTTTCGGGCCTCAATTTGTCATTTTTATCTACAATGCTAATCTATAATAAAGTCATGAGGGGTATCAGTGTTTGGGGATGTCATATTTATATTTTAAGCATGGGTGTACGCGTGTGTGTGTCTGCAGATTAATCACTTTCCATTAGTCATTCAAGGTTAAGAAAAAAAGTAGCCAAGGATGAAGATAAAGTGTTTTTTGTATAAACTGTTGCTCTTTCATCGTATTTATATTGATTTTTAAAAGCTTGCTCTTTTTTTTTTTTTTTTACCACAACTGAGCTCTCATCAGTCTCAGCTGCAGATTACAGATTCCCTCCCTCATCATTTGCATAGCCTTCATCCAACCCGTGACCAAATAAAAAAGAGTAAAGGAGGGTTTTCTCGCCACACGCCCCTCATCATTTATTAACAAAATGAGGCCTGATGATTCAGCCCACCTTTGCGATGGAGCCTCCTGGTCTCTCAGGACCCGTGCCTGTTGAAATAGGATAGAACCACATGTATTCCTGAAGTTAATATTTTCAATATTGACATGTTCGCTGTTAACGTTGTTTGAATTGAATTAACCTGGGGTGGATTGTATGAGGTTAGCCAGCTCATATTAAAGCTTTGGCCTTGGATCAACATATCTGGGAGGTTTGGAGGAGATTGGAGTAATGCGCGTCCCTTTATACAGGAAAGTGACCTGAGGCGAGAGAGTTTGGCTGAGGCAATAAGGCAGAAAATCTAATATGGTGGCATGGGCTGTCCCACTGGGCTAAGCTCTGTCAGACAGAGAAGGTGGGTCTCTCTCTCTTTCTCTCTCTCTGCGTCTCCTCCTTTTCCCTCCCTCACATGCTGCCGTTCAGCTCTCTCCTTCCTCTCCGTCTTCCTCCCTTCTTTTCCTTACATCGGGCTCACACACTCACTAATGCACCCTCGCACACAAAAGCAGTTACACATACATAAAGTGATAAGCTGTGAGTCCTGTCTAGCCGTGACCTTAATCTCATTGTAGAGTTTATTGGGCAGCTTCACCGGAGAACTAACTTCATTTTGCCTGGAGGAATACAGAGTCAGCTATTTGTTTGGGTGCTTGCACACTTCCAACAGCCCTACACCTCTCTGTCTTTTCCCACTGTCCACCCCCACCTCTGTCCGCCCGTTTGTTTTCCCAATATATCACCCCGCCAACCACCGCCGAGCTTACGCACACACACGTCCACAGATGGTTTAGTGGCTTGCTGTGCACTGACGGATATGGTTCAATAGCTTTAGGCAAAGGAATAACATTGTCAACTTTCTGCTGAATTGCAGACGTAATGTCTATACAGAGCACAGCCGTCACCATTGATGATGTGGAATTGGGTGCACTCATGAACAGGTAAAGGCCAGTTGCAGCGAAGCCTCTGAAATGGCCCTGGCTGAGCACAAAAGAGAGAGGAGAGCAACAGCAAAACTCTCATTTATTATTCTGTAATAGTGTAAGTACTGAAGGAACCAAATAACTTTGTGCCGTGTTACTTTAATTTGGGATTTTATTATATCCATTTCTCTCTGGTCAGTTCGTTTTTTTTTTTTTTTTTTGTGGGTGGTTGGGTGGAGGGGTGGAGAGGTGGAGGCCTTTATTTCCATTCTTCCTTCTGTTGCCATTTTGCCACAAAGTCTCTGAGTGCAAGGACAGGTCCTGCGACAGATTATTCATGTCCACTCATGAACAGACTTTCCTACAGACGGTGCATTACAGCCTCATTTCCATACTTGTCTACATCACTCTCTCCACAAACCTCCTCCACAGCTGACTGCACAGTGAACTCCCGGCTCCTCCAGGCGCACCAGTGCAACACCTCAGCCTGCCCACTCCAGCACTCAGGTGCCTTGCACACTTCCTGTAAAGTATATCTTACTTGACATGAGGAAAGGAAAGGTATGTTGCTTACAGGGACTTTCTTGCTAATGTACACAGAAGAAGAAGAAGAAGTAGTGACAGCATGCACGTAATATAACAGCTGGGAGTGACTGACTGCTCGTCACAGGGTCTTTGTGTTTGATTTCTTTCAACTCTCCATCTCTCTGTTTGCCTGTATATGTTTTTGTCCGTCCATCAAAACTGTTCTCTTCCAATCTCTTGTTCAAACACTTCAAATTGGCTATTTTTAAAAGCTTTCTTGAGAGGTAACCTTTCATGGCCGCGCGAATAACGACGTGTCTGTCAGAGCCGAAGACAGGAGTGGCTTGATATCTTCTCAGGTGGATATTTGGGGGCACTTACCTGAACCTGACTGAACCTTAACCATGTTGGTGGCAGATCTGGAAAAACTCTTAATATTTGTTCATGCAATGTAAGGCACTTATAACAATGCAGCAGTGCCAATAGGAGGCACCGGATCAAAAATCAGTCCAATGATTCATTCAAGAAATGGTCATCAGGGTCATTTTGGAACATAGTGACAAACAACTTGGAGTTGGAGTTTGGCTCAGCAGTCACATCCTCTATTTTCTCCTCCATGGCCTTAACTGCTTTTGGAAAAATG
This sequence comes from Chaetodon trifascialis, assembly GCF_039877785.1. Taxonomy (NCBI): domain Eukaryota; kingdom Metazoa; phylum Chordata; class Actinopteri; order Chaetodontiformes; family Chaetodontidae; genus Chaetodon; species Chaetodon trifascialis. The sequence continues at coordinate 4,991,751 of NC_092075.1, read as the reverse complement.
AACATTCTATCACAGTGAAGCATCACTTCAGGAGAAGTTGTTTGTGCTACGCTCTCATTAGTTCAAGCAGATCATTAAAAAAAAAAAGGCAACAACAACTTCAAGTGCAGTAAATTAGTGATTATATTATCATCTAGATTTGGGGCGGTGTGAGACAGGGTATGAGAGTGACTTTTTAAAGCACCTATTGAGGCACACAATGGCCCCATCCATCTTCTTTGCTTTCCTTTCAGCTCTGATTAAATGAGTGTGATGGATCTTGCCATCATTAGGGAGACTGAGGGCTGGCGGATTGGAGCCATCACAAATCAGCTTTATGTGGGACGAGCATGGAGTGGCAGTGACAGCTTTACAGCTCCTGTGATATTAATGGAGTGGACCGTTTTACATTGCAAGGCCCTGCAGCCCTTTTCACATCAGATGTATGGTAACCAGGGGTCATTATAGATCTCCACGCTCAAAGTTAGGAGTATTTCCACTGGTGTTCTGTACCTTAGTCAGCACATAACCTGTGGTCCGAACGGGTGTTGGAGTTACTATTTAGTGTGCTCATCCTGAATTATACATGTGACTGCTAACCTAGTGCCTCAAGACATAAATTATATCTAATAGTAGTGTGCCTCACAAATCTGTGTCTCTAAAAAAAATGTGTAAAAAAGCTGCTGATGTTTCTCTCACCACTGCTGAGAGCTTCTCATGAGAACACGGTTCACCGGTGGTGTGACGTCGGGAGCTGTGGTAATTTTCTTTAAATACGGTCTTACCACAGACGGTGCTCCCTCCACGGATCTTCTGCAGCTAAATTTCTCACAGTTTATGCATGTCTTTTTCATGATTCCAACGTAGCTTAAGTCGCAGTCGAAAACATCTTTTGTTCTGGAGCATGAGAAAGAGCACATCCGTTCCATCTTATTCAAGCTTACATTTAACATCTCTCTCTCTCTCTCTCTGTGTTTAATTTAGCAACAGACAGAGCAAAATGCTGCTCTAACTGCAGTGATAAGTGGGCCTTCGTCTAGCTGAGGAGACTGGCGTTAAAAATGTACAACATGCTCTCACATAATGTGGATTGCTTTGGGAGAAAAATGAAAAAAAAAAATTAAAAGCTGATGTAAAGACGTCAAATTGCCTTTTCAGAGGCTTTAATCTCCCATCTTTGTCAAGACTCCCTGCTGCTTGATCTATAATGCAATATGTATTGTGAGTTTTGTCTCATTCTGATATATAGCAATTTCCTTTATCTACTGTTCACTGTGTTGTTCTTCTGCAGGAAAGGACACGTGAATTTATTACATGTGGAACACCGTTTCACATGGATCTATCCACACTGAAATACACGTCACATGCAAAAATATTCATTTTGGCATGTTATATCATATTATATAATATTGTAATAGCGCATAATATGTAAGCATATCACCAGTAACAAACATGAATTTCACATGTGCTCTGATTGCAATATGACAGTCACACAGTGTTCACATGCATACTGCTACATGAACATATATTTGTGTAGGATATTAAAAGGAAACAATCAACAAGACATCTCCGTGCTCATGCATACACCGTTGTCAGCTGTAAAAGTGTTGCAGGTCGTAAGCTACTGTTTTGCTCTCAACAATTTTCCCATTAATTAGAAAAACATAATGTGCGCAGATTTCTTTTTACCTCTATTACCGCATATAATAAGAATAATAATCGTTATTTATATAACACCTTTCAAAACAAAGGTGCAAAGTGCTTACAGTACATATAGTGCTCACAATATGAAAAAGCTAACAGCAAGAAAGGAAGATGGGGGTGTATTTGCTCAGTTTCGTATAAGCTAAATAAATATGAGTTCACCCACAGCAGATAAATAGCTATTTATATCCCTCATTAACACACTTTGGCTTCAAATGTAAGCAAACAAGTTGCAAAAATCCATAAATAAGGATGAAGATACACAGAAAAGTATTGCTGTCATTAGCAGCAGGGATGGAGGCAGCAGAGAAGCTATGACAGATTCACCACACCTGGAGTGGAGGTCACCTTTCCTGGGGAAAATGGCATTACAGCTGCAGTAAATTCAGGCAGATTGTTCTCAAGTGAGCAAGCCGGGGAAAGCAATATTAGAGCAGCAGAAAAACAAAAACAAAAGTAAGCCAATAGGAGACACAGTGGGGTGTCAGGCTTTTGCTTTCAGAAATGAGTTATATCCAAACCATAGGCAGCCACTGAATACAGAGTAGAAGTCACACAGAGCCCTGTGCCTGCAGTATGCCACTTCCAACAATGTGAAGCGTTCCTTAAATTTGTGTTTATTTCTGTGTGTGTGTCTATGTGTGTGTGTTGTATTCCTTTTATATGTGTGAATCATAAAACAATGTCTCAGTGTGAAACCTCTCTGGCAGAATTTGCCTAGTGTGAAAATCCATCCACCCAACATGAGCTTACATTTTACTCATTAATGTCTTGAGAGGTTTGCACCAGAAATACCAAACAGGCCGCAGAGTGTACGAAGATGACAGCATTTGCGCTGTTGTTTGTGTGTGTGTGCACATTTGTTTGTTTGTTTGCATGTTCGTGTGTTTGCTTTTGCCATGTGTTTTTTTTTTTTTCAACCCTTTGTTCGTTTTGACATCCACATTGTACATACTCATCGGAGGAACTGACTGTAATCTACACTCTGCTGTTGGTGAGTGAGTCATTCTTTCCAGTGCAGCTATTCATACATATTCAGTGGTTTGTTACTAATGAAATTGTGATGAAAGGAAAGTCTGTGAAAAAGCATGACAATGTCACAAAATGTGAGTGTATTCTATATCATATATCATATGGATTAACTCAACAGTAATGAGTCATACAACTGCTGTTGGACTGGCAATATTCAGTTAAGTTAGAATAAAATAAAGTCATTTTTTTTCACAGTTATATACAAAACAATTGCCTGCTCTCTGTGAGCAGCTGCAGAGTAAATTGGTCATTGGTGAAGAGGAATGTTGGAACTGCATTTGGTAGCTAGTAGCTCTGAGAGGCTACACTTTAAACTAGATTGTAACATCAGTATGCTAATATGTTCACAATGACAATGCTGGCATGCAGCTAAAATGTTTGCCTTAGTAGCTATCTTTGTTTAGCATTATTAACATGCTAACATTTGCTAATTTGCACTAAACACAAATAACAGCTGATGCTGATGACGCTGTGACACTGACATGCATAAAGTTAAATGATGGACTTAATAACAATGCTCACATGTTGAAAGAGTTAGAGAATGCTGCAGTCATAACGGCCTTTCATGCTTTTCTTACATGACAGCGCTGTAAGAAATGAGGAACACAATCATCTGTCTTTGTCACATGCAAAAATGTGTTCTGATGTTGAACCAAGGACACTGCAATGCTTCAGCAGTCTGCATACCTAGTACGTAGATGAAGGTTTGTCCTACCTACATGGGAACTCTGAGCTTGTCTTTTAAGGCATATGATTCAAAAACTCTACTGACCAACCCATCGAAGCTGAATGCATGGGCAGCCACAGATTGTGGCACGACGACACAACAGGGGCATGTTTGGCACATCCAACAAATCCACCTACTAAACAGAGGGTGAGAGACAGCACACCCAGCACATGCAGATCCGAAAGCATCAGCTCCGTATGCCTCCAGTACAATAAATCTCTCACGCCCACTGGTCTCCTCTGAGTTCTAAACATGAACCTGGAGAGAGACCTGAGCATAACACCAGACAGTCAGGAATAAATTTCCACTCCCCACCCATTTCCTGCAAAGCAGAATGTGGGAGGATAGTAAGCCAACAACGTCAGGTCTAGTCAATGCTGCACATATGTCCTCCTCACATACCACTGATCAAGCCCGGTGATGCCAACAGGGATGGCCATCGCCTGCCAAAATGTAAGCTTGATATGCCATTGCAAAAACAGCAGGAAAGCCTATGTTTAGACTGAGGGCTGAGCATGTGTTCGAGCACTGCGGTCCTCCCCTCTACTGAGAAAGCCAGAGATGGAGCTGGTTCTACCAATTGTTTTGACAGTGGATCATCTCTGTTTTCAGGAAAGTCCCAAAGAGCAACAAGTATTGAAAGACAGTGGTGTTGTATCCAAGCCAACCACTTGTGTAGACAGCCTTCCTCAAGAGGTGGAAGGTAGTTCAGGTCAGCCGAGAAGCATTGCATTATCCTGTTGGCGAACAAACACAAGGCCACTGAGTGGCATCTTTGCTATCCTCCAGCCAGGGGAGTTGGACTGGTGGGACTTTCACAAGGGCAGGGGGGCAGCTCTTGGTGGGACGGCCACCACATGGCCTCACTGTCATCACAGCCCATCACACTGCATGAGATTGCTGGAAGTCATCCCACCACTGCTGGCATCCTGCCACTGCCAGACGGCTGGTGTTGTTGTTGATGAGTGAGATGAAACGCTGCCAGGGTAGGTCAACCTTGCTGATCGAGCCAGGGCAGGAAGAGCACAAGATTATTCTGATTGGCTCAGCGTGCAGATGGGAAATTACCAGCTGACAGATATGCAAGAAAGATTGGCAAAGCCTCCAATGCCCATCCACCAGTTTTCAACTGTTTTTGCTCTCTCTGTATGAAAAGTAAAGGATTCTCAAAGCACTTCCCTCCACCTATAATCTCCACCTTTTCCTGGGAGATCCTGACACATTCCAAGGCCAGAGAGGATTTGTAATCGCTCCAGCATGTTATGAGTCCGCCCCGAAGAGTCTCCACCTGGTTGAACGATCCCAGAATGCCTCCACGGGGAGGTATTTGGTAGACATCCAGATCTGCCCAGACTGCCTCAACTGGCTCCTTCCAACATGAAGGAGATGTATTTCTGCTCTGAGTTCCCTTTGGGTGCCTGAGCCACTCGGGCTGTAGTGTTGAATTTTTACCCATAAATGCAGATTTATAGCAAACCTGCATCAGTTAATAAGAGAAACCATACCAAAGCTGCTGCTCCGATATGACTCTAACCTCTTATAGAACTCTCTCCCATGTCATTTCAGCTTTGACGCTTTTTTTGTGTGTTTTATTTGTTCACCCCGATGCAAACTCCATAAAAGAGTTTTTCTTGCAAAACTTGCAGAACCACTAGAGAAGGACAACCCCTGGTATTTCTGCTGTAGTGGATTTCAAGTGAACTAAGATGGAGGCTGTCACCGCTAAGGGTATTAGCAGAATGTGATTTGGTATTTTCTGCTTTATGGGCCCCCTGCACTGTTATCTGGCAGTGGAACAGAGGACTTGGGGCTGTCATTTTGCATGGCATCAGCAGAGCAACTGAGCAGATAGTGTCAGTGCTGGGAGATCACAGGTAGAGAGGGGTCTTTTCCTCTGGGATGGGGAGAAGGTAATAAGACAGCATCAGAGAGGTGGGAAAATACAGGCCGACAAGCAGAACTTATCTGCACTGTCACTCCCTCACTACGTAGAGTATATGACATGAAAGAGAGGAGATGTTTTGTAACAGAAACATGTTTCTGTAGCTTAAGCCACAGAAGCAGCGTCCTGTATAGATTATAACCTCAAACTATTCTGCCTCCCGCGGATTTACATAACATCCTGACCTTGGATTGCATTTACAAGAATCGAGAATATAATTAAAATACAACAGAGCGCAGGGGAAATTTGGAAGGAAGAGAAAGTGAACGCCGTGAAGCAGAAAACGTGAAGATCAGATGATAAAAGACAGCGAGGGAAGAAATAATGGAACGGGAAAAGTTCAAGAGGAAAAAAGATAAGAGGAGGTTTGAATCTGATGTTGTAAATGTTTGCAGAACATTCCATCAAACGTCTGCTGACAGAATCTCTCACGACAGTCAGTCAGGCCTCGTCTAACGTAATTGGCCTTTTGGCAGAAACTTTGACTAAAACTTTTATGAACGTAAACAATCTATAGATTAGAATAGATCCTTTTTTCTTAGTTTTATCTTGTCTGGTATCTCCACATCCTGCCTTGTTGCTCTTGACAGATTGGACCTTGTTTGTTTGACTGGAGAAATGTCAGACAGAAAACAGCCAAATGTCACTGCCAGACTTCCAGCAAGCAATCCATCTTTCTCTCTCTCTCTCTCTCTCTCACACACACACACACACACACACACACACACACACACACACACACACACACACACATATTTCATATTTACACTGAAGTCATCCCAAGACCGTTCTCTTGAGAAAGGCAAACGTGTTTCTTAATCCACCTGCAGAGGAGAAATCAATAGTGTTTTGCTCACCCACGCTGAAAAAGATTGTGAACGCTGTCTCATCTGTCCAGTTTACACAACTAAATTGTTCCATGGTAGTAATCCAAATATCAGGTCTGACGGCAGGCGGGAGTCAAGGGATGGGTGGAACAATGAGAAATTCAACAAAGTTTTCCACAGAGTTCTCCGGGTTTCTCTTTACTCATACGAAAGATGGCTTTACAGAGGCACTGGAAACAGATTGTACATAATGATGTCTGAGCTTTGTGAGCTATGCCATCAAGGTCAATCAAACCACCATTATGGGAAATGTAGGATCCAGGGTTTTTTAAGCCTTTTGCATGCATTTGCTTATTTATGCAGCAGTTATGGAGCAGTATTAGCATTTATTCAGAGCTGTGTTTCCTGTCTGCCCTTTCTGACCAAGCTGCAATTAAACAATGAGCTGAAACTGGCTCTGTAAAGCAGGGGGGGCGTGCTGATTCAGAGGAATGAACTGCAGGTTCATCGCCACAAACGGCCCTTTTTAAACTGTTTTCACATGGTTATCACAAGAATATGGATTATAACCGCTTTAACTAACAGTCAGGATGCTGCTTTTTAATCTATCTCTCGCAAATGTGAGCGTATCTTTGTATGTCAGGAGCCCGTACTGAATATTTGTGCCTTTTGGCTCCACACGGCTGTATCGAATCATCTAACTAACATTGACCCAGCATACCTTTCGTTTTATAACGTTAAAAACATGAAACCCACTGAAAAGAAAATTTGCATCCGCTGATGTTTGTGTGTTCTGCATGAATAAAAGTGCTCAACTGTGTGCCTGCTGTCACGCTGAAGCTTTCCTCTCACCATTTTCTGTCTCTCCTCTTCTCTCATTTATGTGTTTAGCTGCTGTTGGATATTCACATTTACTTGCAGCATTGCATGTCTGCTCTCAGAGATGCAAAATGTTCAAAGGTAACGCTTTATTGGCTCTCTCTTTCTATCTATCTATGTCTCCCCCTTTCTCTCGCTCTCTCTTTCCCTAGGTGTCTGTGCGCCACGCTCGTGGTAGACAGCCATGTAAATGAAGAGACATGAGCCCCGGATGATGCTTTGATGCTGGTGATTCATTCTCATGAAGAGATGTCATCCCATCAAAGTCTCTGAATGAAGGAACCCACCACGTGTGTTTTTTCCTATATGCGGCAGGATGGGGAAGACGTAAAGACAGTGAGAGTGAGCTCCCAGATGTGAATTGATACGCCACACATCTAATCATACACAGTTAACATGAGAGTGACAGGACATTATAACGTGACTTAACATCAAATCCTGCAGTACTTTCTCTCTGCTCCTCATTTGAAGACATGAAAACATGAAGGCATTTTGAATCGGTTGGGTTTATACAAGACTGAATTGACTCAACAGGTAACTGAATGACCTGTGTGCCATTCATGACTATTGCTTGTTTTGTGGCACTAGCGGGGACACATGCGTATGGTCAAATGGATCAGGGAAGGCCCCCATGGTTATAATTTTCAATTCTCTCTCTTCCTCTTCTCCTGTCCTCTGCTTCTCTTTCTGTCTTTTGGGGCTCAGCAGCCATTCTAGCTGCCATGGCACGTCTTTTATGATGCTACCCCATTAAACGAGAAGCGGTGCTAATTTCTCGCAGTGCCTATTTTGGCACAACTCAATTCCCCACAGTGTCACAGCAGAGTTGGGGCTGTGGTGGGTGGTGCTTGCTTCCCTCATCAGTAACAAAGCCACTGCTGCATCTGAGAATGTCAGCAGCTACAGAAGGACCACCCGAGCCTCCAGAGGAAGACTAACAACTTTGGTTGTGTAATTACGACAGTCAGGGCTAATCCAGGAAGTAGTACAATGTGCTTGGTTGAACACAGGTTTGTTCCCCTTTAGCACTGATGACCAAAACGTGTCCTCAGTATTTGAATTTTATTTAAAGCCACTGTGGGTTGGATTTGAAGATTTCTGACTTTGGTTTCCATCATTAGTCGCACCAAAAACAAGAGGGACCCTGTGGATTAGTAACATTAGATTTGGGGCTGAGTTTCTGGGGACTTGTTTTCGGTCTCCACCAGCTCCTACGTATAACATCAAGCTCTTTAGCTTCTAAATGTTCCACAATGTTCACCAGCTGGTCGTCTTTCAGCTGTTTACCGCTGGGCAGGTAACATGCAGTTGCCTCCTGCAGCTGGAAAATAGACTGATGCAGACCAACACCATAAGTGACCCTATTCATGATACAGCCATCTGATCCATAGTTAAGAAAGAGTATATTTTTGGAGCAGCTTTAGTGATTGGTTCAAAATGGCAAAGTAAAGAACTACAGGGGGAAGCGGAGAAGTCACAGGGTGGATCAACTTTCAATTTTCAAATTTCCTGGACTGCATCTTGATGCTTCAAGTGGATGAGCATGAGGTTTATAGCTTTATAAGATGCAAAAGAATATTTTTAAATCCCAGAACAAAATGCGAATGTCTTCAGAAAAAGGTCAGAGCACACGATCTTAGACATAGACTCAACTTAGTGGTCGGAGGAGGATGGGACCTTGAAAAGCCATGGCCTTATGAACAGAGACATCACTCATTATGACCTCACTCAGATAGCTTAAGTCCAGTGTGGACCCCAAGAGCTTTTTATAATTCACCTTTTTCTACTCTGAATTAAAATACTGGAAAGACAGGCATCTGTTTGATCTAATTAGGTGCTATTATTAAATGGATATTCAAGATAAGAAGTGTTTATGTGAGGTCTCTGTCCATATGTCATTTGCTAAAACTGTAAATAAGTATATGTGTTCTCCATGGGAACAATGACACACCGCTGATTATTGCCTGTGTTTCAGATGCACATAATTAGATCGAATGAACTTTTATCTCTGCTACTAACAGGACTGCTGGCTTTTAAGTGGGAACTGGGGTAGAGGGTGGTGTTGCATTATGTTCTGCGTCAGACTACAGATGAACAAAGATGCTTTAATTGCTCAGGAGGATGTCAGTAATCGGGAGTAGAACTGCTACACGTTGAACCATGAGCCCCGCTGCTATTAACCTGTATGGAAACGGATCTTTATGTAGGGACTTAAAATCGCTGTTAGAACAGCTCCTGGACTGGCATCACCTTTGCCTATAGGGCCTCAGTCACTTTAAAAACCCCCTTCGATGAAAATCAGGGTTTTAGCCTTGTTAATGTGTCCATATGGTGTTTACACACACACACACACACACACACACACACACACACACACACACATATATATATGCTGGAAGATGCTTTTTATGTGTGAAACAAGCAGTCAGCGCCTGAGCATCTCCATCTTGGAACAATGGTGGACCAATGACAAAAAAAAAAAAAAAAACATGGATTCAGACAGGTTTTCATACATAGCATACTTAAGAAACCAACTCCATGAACTTGCAGGGTGGACAGTGACACGCGTGTATTAGAGCCAGGTGCAGCTACGTATCGGTGGCTTGCGAACCAAGTTTTATGATGTACAAGTGAGGCAAAGACGTGGCCTGTTTTCCAAGACGGAGAAAATATGGAAGCCAGACGCTGTTCCATCCTTTTATCCTGGGGGCGCAGCGAGTACGAGCCAACATGCCGGTCAAAGGGTGAGTTCAGTTTTCTTGCATTTTAACTGTTGACTGAGGCCAAACAAATCTGCGGCGTGCTCGGTAATGTTAGCCAACATTAACCTGCCAAGCTACAGTACATGATGATTCACGTCAAATGCTGACAAGACGTTTTACATGGCGGAGGAGTGTTGACAAAGAAAAATACAGCAAACATTCCTCAAAACTGTTTGTCAGACAGTAGATCCACGCACACCACGGGAATGCAAAAACTTCTAAATGTGTCATTTTGATGGACAGAGATGAGTTTTCAGGGGTTTAATCAATGCCTGAAGAGGAGCTTTAACTCCCGCTCATGGGTTGATTTGGGCCGAGTAGGACGATACCCTCCCAAATGTCAAGGAGCAAGGATTCTGTCTTCTTTTCTCCTCTTTTCTTTTTCAACTGCTCTTTTACAGAGATCTTTTCTTGACCTTTCAAACTTAATCGTCTTTTCCTTTTGATGCCATTTGTCTCAATAGGAAAAAAAACGCCATCAGCAAATTTACCCTAAACATCACATTTGTTTCTTTCATGCTTCCGTTTCCACTTCAGTTCTGCATTTTTAATGACAAACACTAGTGTGAAGTCAGGTGTTAAAATGCAAGTTTAACATAAACATTGAATTTGTTCACACATTTTCCCTGCTGTGGGTGAAAGGGTTATGTACTTGTCTTTGCTGTATTTTGTCTCTGTTTAAAATGACTGACAGCTGACAGTTAGCGCCACCCACCCCGTTGTGTTTTAACACATTAAGACACGACTGAAGCGCAGACGAGTCGATGATTTCCGAGCACCGCGCTGTCAGTCTTGCAGAGGTGAAGCAGGAATGAATTAGCATGTCTTCACCGTTCAAGTTTGTCTGATATTCCGCCGAAACAATATCTGCTTAGAAAACGTCTGCTGACCGCTTAGCATACAGACGGAGCCGTCCTGCTGCACAGGGCTCAGCATAACAACCGAGCTGGGATGTGAGTAACGGGGACTGTGGACTGTGTGCTGTTTTACTCAACGCGCTGTGGATATTCTGTTAAATAACCAAGCACACAAGTTCATTTGTGCTTGTGAATGCTAATGATTATGTAATGTTCATTTGCTTTACAAAGCTACAAACCAAAACAAACCGTGTTAAATACGCTGACCTCCACTCTTCCACTCACCCACTAACAAACTCCAGTTTGATGAGTTATTCCTGACTGAAGTTGCAGAGTTTTTCTCTACTTTGAGCGATCTAAAGTGTGTTTGTGAATTTCTAGCGCTTGACTGCTGAACCCGACAGATCCCCCCACTCTTCTCCTACCCCGCTGGCTGTTCTTGCTCACCTGTACTCCTGTCTTCACCATTCCAGGTAGAGTTGAGACTGATGCAACTGCTTTCTCCACAGACTCTGGCAAAGTATGTCTTCAGGCAAGATATCAGGAGCCTCCATCATCCCTTTATGCCATGCAGTTTTTCAGGACTGCAGACTTTTCAACTGTAAACTTTTGAATGCCTTCTGTAACTTTAGGAACCTCAAGGAAATCCCATGTACAATCATATACATGGGTTGTGCTCAGTTTACAGTATTGGTTTCTAAAATGTAAGCACTTCAGGAAGCTTTGTTTTCATTGGGTCACTCTCTTGCATAACTCAGTGATGTGGGGGAGAAAATGTTGTCTCGACCACGATTTGCCAACTTCTTTCATTCATGGAGTAGCTAAGCTGTTTTGCCTCTTTTCCAGCTCTCCCACTGTCAATCCGCCACCCCCTTCAAATGTCAGCGAACGCCTGCCTGCTGCACGGCGCTGCCTCTTGGGTAGCGTTTGTGTTTTTCATCTAAAACTAATAATAACGAGACAGGCCCTTGGAGGCGCTTTGTAATTTTTCTTCCCTTTTTCCCTTTTTCACAGATCACTACGTTTCTTTTTATACCGCTGCACATAAAAACCCTATTATAGGCCAGTCAGGGAGTACTGCCATCTCTAATTTTCACTTGGATAGTGATTTTATTCCACTTTTATGTCATGATATTTGCTACAAAGATTTTTCTGTTCGAGAGCCTGTGAAACCTGCTGCTTTACGTGACAGGGAAGTTGAAATCTCCAACGCTCTTGTTAAATAAAGAACGGTTGTGTGAAGGATTCATGCTTGTTTCCTGTTTTTTGTTTTTTTTTTTAACATGAGACTTCACTCAAACTTTTAATCAGGCTCCTTTTTTTCTGTTTCCAAAATAAAATCACAGGAAATAAGGCTTGCCAGCAGATCTGCAGAATATGTCTGACTGTCCTTATTTTTCAGTCAGAGCTTTGGTAAAAAAGTAGTGAGCGGTCAGGTGTCATAAAGAATCAATGATATGTTTGATACCGGGTCAGTTAATTTGTTCTTGTATACAGAATGCACTGGGAGTAGCAATAGGTTTTTCATTATTATAGCCATTGATTTTCAATATGTGTGGTGCCGATGAGAAGGCAGGAATTCTCAGGTCCACTTGATATTATGAACTGCGTCCTGGCACAGTGGCTATTACCTGGATCACTGCAGTCAGCACAATGTTTTGACAAGTGATGAGATCGAGTGGGTGGAATGAGCCACTGATGGACAGACGTGAAAGGGCTGAGGGGGAAATGAAACACTGTTGATACAGTCTGTTTGCAATTTGTCCTTACTAGCACAGTTTTCGGGTTTATTTTAAGGTTTGAGTGAAAATCAATGAACTCATTGTATATTAGGAGTCCATATATCTAAAAGAGAGTGAAATGGGAAAAGCAATATTCGCTCTATGTACCAAAGTCTCCTGTGTGATGCACTTAGCAATGACAACAAAACTAATGGGCCTCTGAAGTAAGTCCCAATGGATTTGGAGTAGGCCAAACACATGAATCAAATGCTATACTTGGTGCCCAGCTATTTCCTTGGAGTGTGAAGTACATCCTCACTTCATTACTCAAAGCCAATGACTTACATTCATTCATTATGTAGCCTACATTACAGGTTGATTATCTGAGGCATTAATAACACATGGAGCTTGAGCTAAGTTAAATATGATTGATCAAGCAAGTGGAAAGCGGTTTTTCCACATGATTTCCTCCTCACACTTTACATGTATTAAAATGACACATCGCCATGATTGGGCTTTTTAGACACACACAAGCAGATTCACACAAGGTGAGGATGGACGTAAGCCGAACGTGGATACCGGTGAAGCGTTAAAGCGGATGCAGATTTCTGTTGGCTGTGCTGAATGCAGCATATAGACTTCCTCACATCCCACTGTACGCAGGAATGTGTGGTTATATAAGAGCGTACAGAAACGGACATATTTCAAACGTAGTGCAGGCAGATGTGTGACAGTCATACCAAACCCTCAGAGAGAAGGATCAGACGCAACAGCAGAGAAACCAATGAAGAGCAGCTCGTCTGTCTCCATTGTGTCCAATGGGAGAAGCAGGCCAGGAAAAAGGGTCATGTGGACAACAGTGGAGAAATCTAAAGAAGACCACTTACCCAGCCTGGATTTTACCTGCAGATGTGATGGTTCAATAAAAAAAAAAGTGATGCCCTATAGCCCCTGTCATGCAAAGTCGTGAGTGCATGTGTGTATGGCGGTGCAGTACCAGCAGGGGGCGATCAAGACAGGCGCGAAGGACCGAAGGCGGCAAAGGCCGGCTGGAGGTCGGGATAGAGTGATTAAAATTAAGATTAACTTTATTGATCACTGCACACGCATGCTACAGGGAGGAGACTGCACACACGCCATGCTTCATGAAATTATTTTCTCCGCATTTAACCCATCCTGGTAAGTCCTTCCTCTGCGGCAGACCAGGAGCGGTGAGCTGCCAGCCGACGGCAGCGCCCGGGGACCCAGTTCCTTTCTGTCACCGTTGGTCAGATGGTGATCTTCTTGCATGTTTTTAGTGGGGGTTTTTTAAGGAGGATACCCCAGGTGTTCATGAGGAGAACATGCAAACTCCACACAGAAAGGCCCCTTTTTCCAGATGCATCACACACACGACTTTCACGCAGCGGACCAGGATTTGATTGCTGTCTGAAACATATATCAAATGCAAATGTGCTTTAAGGAAGCAGCTCTTTATAGCCGAACCATGATCTTTCTGGCTAACGTACGGGCAGCAGGGTTACGGTGAGGGTTGGGTTTATCAGGTTAGAGCCAAAACCTCTCATCCCTGCTCTGCTGCCTCGTTTGTTCCTGCTGTTGTTGTGTCTCTCTCATGCCAGACTGCTCTGACAAATATAAGCTAACTGATGCAATAGGAAAACCTTTTAAGGGTTCTTTCCCTCTCCGCTTCACATGCAGTTACACACTAATGGGTCTATTTTCCAGCTAAGAGCATATCTTAGGCCTACCTAATGTCCTATACAGGATTAATAAACAATTTATGACTATCAGTCTTCAAAAGGACTGATAGACAGGTCTGTGGGCAGGATGCTGAAACGTCTTTTTTAATGAAAAAAATGCCCATCTATACATATGGGAAGCTCATTTTAGAAAAACAGGCATGCCTATTCATTTTTACAATATCTTTCCAGTTGTGTTTCATTATCTAACAAGAGTCTCTGCATGCATTTATATATCTTGTTACTCTGAAGTAAATCACCAGGTGGTGTCCCATTTACGAATATATCACCAATTAGCTTAGCAAATGCTTTCTGCTAAAAGATAAATGCTCTCAAATTAATCGCTTGCTGTGTTTGCAAATAGTTAATGAAATGTAGCATTGCTTGACAACAGGGCATACTCCTGCACAATTAATACCTTTTGAAGATGAATATCTGTGAAATAACCATATTATTGATACTCTCCAATACCCCTCGGACCTGGAGATAACAGAGATCCAGCGGCAGGAAACTCCTGGAAAGGGAGCAGAGATTAAATCTCCGCTAGCAATCCCTGTGCTACTTTTACACACAATCGGCCGACTGGCCCACCGCCAAGACATCGCAGAGAACTGGGGAGAATTGGAGAGCGGTGAAATATTTGGTGGCAGAGAGTGTTGTTGTCTGTGAGTGCCTAGGTGTGCACAGGCTGTGAATGTGATCCACACATTCCTGGAGGATGATTTTGTGTTTGTGACTCCCTCTTTCACTGGCCATCTGTTGGTCTATTCCCTCTCTCATCTATATGGATAACAAGACATGCATTAGAATAACTAATACAACAGGCCTCATATGGTGTATGTGCACTAACAAGGTGGTACAGATTGCCGGGAGATTCTTAGAGGTTGTGCTGAGCTGAGGGTTAGGACCATGCTGAGGACTGCAGAGCGAGCATCATGAAATCATGGTTTATCATACAGTCTTGTGGGAGGTTAGACATAACATGCTCTAGCCTAAAGGCATGCCTTTTGGTCCGTAAATAGTTCATGTTTGACCTGCTTTTTGTAACAGTACATTTATCAACAGGTATAGGTACAGGTAAAGTCACCTGCTCTTTGTTACTGTCAACATCTGCAGTTGAAAATATACAAGCGAGCAAACTGTTGGTGAGGCGGTCCAACCCTTGGGAGGAGGTTACGGCCGGTCCAGCAGCAGGGGAGATACACAGAGAAATAAAGAGATGGAGGAGGGTAGTTGTAGACGGAGATTCCTCGTAGCAGCCTGCAGTGGTAAAATAAAATGCATGGCCAGGGCTGAGCTGGGAGAAGCAATCCCTCTGGATGAGCTCTATGCTAAAATTGAGAGATCTGAAGTGTTCGTATCCTGAGGGAAAGACTGTCCACATCCAGATGTTGAGTGCACAGTTGATGATTGATGCCTGGAGGGAGCGGAGCGATTGTAAATGTGCATGCACACAAACACATACGCTCAATTTGTGTGTATGTTAGTCAGGGATCCTCACTAAATATTTCAAAGGGCCAAGAGAGAAAACAAAGGGAAAATGGATATCAGAATCTGGAGCAGCAGTCCCAGAAGAGACACCGAAGGAGCCCCCTTCTCCCAGTTACAACAGAAATAAAATCGTTTGATCTCTGCCGCTCCTGCTTCTATTGTTATCTGCTGTAAGCCTCCACCCTCCCGACTACGCTCACTGTAGCACTGTGAAACTGTAGAGGCCAACAAATATGTGCAGATAAATAGGCAGAGCAAATATGTTTACTCACGCAACCTGCAAAATACTTTATACCACCAGGGACACAGTGCTAATTTGTAGCATTTTTATACACCTTCCCACTTTAATTAGCACTTTTGGAGAACAGCCTCCTCCTATCAACACCACCACCACCACCCAGTCACACACCTGAGTTTGCCTGGTTTCTCTTAGCATTTAACGGACAGTAGCCGCTTTATTCTTTTCATCAGGAGCCCTGTTTAGCCAAGCACATCCTCCATCACTGGTCCAATGGCATCTACAGATGTTATGTTATAAGAGAGCTGCAGCTGGAGGGATATCCACATTTTGTCACACATCACAAAACATAAATAACAGTTTTTGATAAGTTAGAGCTGTCCAGTTTCAAAATAATCCTTTTTCCTGTTTTTTAATCAATCTGTGTTGGCTGCACCTCGCTGAGACTGACTCAGAAGTGTGAATGGTGACACGAAACAGAAAATGATATTATGACTATTCCAGTTTTGGCTGCATGTTTGGTCTGGCTGGTTTAATTTTAGCACGGCCCAGGTTACCACACATTTTCTGATAGATACACCCACAGTTTCAAAGACGCTCCGCAGGGCCTATCAGCAAAGGGAGATGATATTTTGACAAAGCCTGTTTTGAGAGGGTCTGTCTAACACTTCACATCTGTGTTGGCTGCATCATCTGGACCACGGCAAACCAGTCATAGTCGCCTAATCGATAACACACTCAACATATTGACCAGGTCTTTAGGTTAGACTACTTCCTAATGGGTCGGGACACCTGTGTTTGCTGTACTTTGCAGATTGGATTGTTCATGGCTGATACCAAACATCCTTATCAGTGTCTGGTCAGACACACGTGTGTGAATGCAGCATCCTCTTAAGCTGGTAATTTCCTTATCACTGTGCTGCATGAACCAACTCGTTCATTAGCATCGATTTCCCTTTGAATGGCCCCAAAAAGGGGTCCTCTGTCAACCGTTTGCCTCTATCTCTTATTCTCTTTTTCCTCCTTGTTCTGTCCTAACCTTCCCTGCTCCGGCTCTCCTCTGGCTCTAAAGGGACCCCTCCTTCTGGACGCTACAGTAGGTGAACTCTTGTTAATTGCTCACAGCAGTTGGAGGTTATCAGCTGGCTGGCAGTGAAGCTCTGAATAATAAGCTGAGCTGAACAAGGCCCAGGTGGAAAACAATTAACACAGGAAAGAAGCTGCTGCAGAGAGGATGAAGAGTAGTGGCCCAAGAAAAACACGTCTGAGCCTACAGCAAGGATGCATGAAACTGTTTGCATTTATGACGACAACTCTGTGTATGCACAGAAGTACGTGCATGCATTTATAAAGCCACATATGTGCATAGTTCTGTTTTAATAGTCTTAATTAGAAATGGGCATATATGACCTTCAGTCACCTATGGAAACCTATGCTCACTCTATCTCATTACATCTGTTAGCAACGGCAGAGAAGCAGTGAAATTTCACTGATTGTGTCAGATCAGCAAAGTTCTCCAACCGCACCGCAGCGGCTGTCATTACACATGCACAGCTGTGGCTATTTATAGCATCCGTGTCATTACGTGTATCTGTAGACGAGCATCGTCTCGGTTAACAGGGTCATCACTGTTAAACGTCAGAAGGAATATCCATTTATAGAGCTCATATTTAATTAAAGTGCTTCACAGTTTGGGATCAAATAAAAAGATCAATAAGAGGAACATGATGGATGAAATGTAAATAAAAAGAATGCTGAAATTCATCACTGAACAGGCTGAAAGAATGATAGCTATTCAAGAAACTGGCAAACAACCTAAACAAACCTCATATTTTATGTCCATCTTATCATATCACCCGCAGCTACAGCATCCAAGGTAAAACTGTGCGCACCTGGTCCGAGGTATGTGTGTGCACATTCTTTTATAAATACCAGTTTGAGAGTAGGAACTGGCATATGTATGTTTTTTTTGTGCACAGCCATTATTTATACATCTGGCCCCAGGCTGGTAAAATAAAAGTTCAAGTTTACTCAAGGTTGAAAACAGGTAAAAGTCAAAACCGGGTATGCAGGATGGTGAGGCAAACTTATCCAACAGGGGATCAGGCTAGAGAACAGGACTCCAGAAGAGCGGCAGGGGTCGTAAGAGAGAAATCTTAGGCGGGCAAAGAAAATGATTGGACCACTAAGGCAAAAGTACAATAAAAAATGTGGTGGGGAGTGAGTGGAAGTGTGCTGGCACGCTGCTGAGCTGCTGCCGTAGACCTTACATGTACGTAGCCATCAAAAATGAACATTGTGCTGTATTGAAGAGTTGAAACTACTGATTGAGACCATGAACTCATTAAAAAAAACATTTGCTGAGATAATAAATCAAATGAGAAGTGGAATCATTTTCTCATAGGCTTCCACCAGTAGAGTCGCCTGCTGGCATTCTGCTGTCCACATTAGCTTCAATTTTCAGACCCATAAGCTCAGTCCACTGCATCACACAGTCTGCAGAGGTGGCAACAGGTGTGCAGGGAGAGCCTGGTTGAATGGCAGGAATACAGGGGTTACTGCCGTGCAGGTGCATAAAGGATGTGGCAGCGGTGTGTGAGATAAGGAATGGGCTACCATTGTGACTTATAGATGGAGGAGAAGAGATTAGATGAAGTGGTTGCAGGTTTATGGGTGACTCAGATAGGATAAATGGGAGCGGAGGTGGTTGGTTGGCTGATTAGGTGGTGTACATAACATTTTGCCCTGAGCATCCCTCTGGCTGCCCTTTTTGCGGTGATTCCTGCATTTCCATAATGCCACAGCCTGATGGTTGAGTGTCTGAGGCTGACACACACACA
This sequence comes from Chaetodon trifascialis, assembly GCF_039877785.1. NCBI lineage: Eukaryota > Metazoa > Chordata > Actinopteri > Chaetodontiformes > Chaetodontidae > Chaetodon > Chaetodon trifascialis. The sequence goes on along the minus strand of NC_092075.1, from coordinate 4,973,013 downwards.
CACACACACACACACACATCTACATACACCCAGCTCAAAGTCTGATCTGCATTGGATGGCACATGAATGTGTTGTTTTCCAGCACCACGTTTTTCCAAATGACCTTGCCTTTGTGAACAGAATCTGCAGAGCTGAACATTTCAAGGTTTGTTTTGCTTCCATTCATTTATATGTATTATCTGAAAATGGATGCATGTCTATGCATTGAGCGTGCATCCGTGCATGCATACTGTAAGAGCACGACACACCCAAACCAAGCACCCACCTGTTTGTGTCAGTTTTTAAGGTATGAGATTCGTGTGATTGTATGTGTCAGTATGTGTGCCTGAGTGTGTATTTCGATTCATTATTTAAAGTGTAAGAGTCGTCAGTCATGGCGCCCCTGTAGAAAACATTTGGACCAAGCACTTTTGAGATGATTTGAGGGATATAAGCGAAGAAACGGTGCAGCCGAGAGCAGCGTTGTTCTCTTTTTCCAGCTGTAACCCCCTTTCGAGCTCATCCACGCACACTCGTCTTCCATCAAGTCTCCACTGTTCATCCTCCACTTTCATTGCCTGCAGGCACTCTAACTTGGAGTCTGAACTTATTATGCTTCTCCCTTCTCTGCATTTTGGTGCACTCAGCTTGTGAATAGAGAGGGAATGAGCTCATTCCACCTGCGTCAGCACGAGGAATGGTTATGCTGCAGACGGCTCGGTGAGGAAAGTGTAATGAGAAAGCTCAGGTTTTCCTGAGGTGGAGGTGGCCCCCCGCGTTCAGGATCGACTTCTCCCCTCTCAACCAATCAAGCATGACGTGATTTAAGCCTCCTGCCGCTGCAGGTGAACTCCATGAGAACAGATTTATGAAAATGTTTAACTTTTTCCTGTAAGATTGCTCCGGGCTCTCTGTTCTCTCTCAAGCCCAATCAACCAAAACGCTCCATTTTTCTCTCTTTGTTTCTCCTCTTATCCTCCTTCAGTCAGCCTATCCTCACTGTGTCTCTCCATTTTGGACACTATCACACCTTTGTCCTCACCTCCAAGAACTAGGGAAAAAGGGATGACAAATCTTACTTCTCAGCAGGGATTGCTGGAGGGATTTTTTTCATTGATGATGTTGATTCTTTCATGCTGTGTTCCAGGAAGGTAATGCTCCCATACTCTGCTTTCTCCCCGCGGCAAGCATTGAGCTTAAACGCTTACCCATGGTTTTGGATATGAACAGTGTGCTTATGCTGCTAAACAAACATAAATACTCTATTTTTGCAATCTTTTCTGGAGAGCACAGACGAAATAAACAACATGACAGTCAGCTCGGTTTTCTGATAAATGGCCTTGTGTGCTCCGCTTGCTGTGACATAGAGGGTAAAAAAAAAACAAAGAAAGAAGAAGATCGAGGAAGAGAATGGAGGGAAGATGACAAGATATGGTGTTTGTCTGATCCTTGAGAGGGGAGAGGTTTCATTACCTGAGGGACTTCAGCAGGGGATGTCTCGGCGGTGGTGTATTTTTTTCTCACTGCTTGTCAGAGTTGTGGTGCTGCTACATACACTTGTGTGTTTTTAGTCACTCAGGGATTTCAGTGGCGCCAGCAGGAGCCACACAGCCCAGGAATCAGCTGTGATGGATGACTTTGTCTGTCCAAGAGGATGGAGGGGTCACCGGGGTTCACAGCAGTGATGGAGACACTTCCCTGCTCAGCCCCCATGACTTTTTTAATTAACCTCTTTGGGAGGACCAGTCTCTTCCTTTAGAGGTAATCACAGTCTGGAAAGTCCCTTCATTAGGACTTATCTGACCTCTGTATGTCCACTGGTGTGTACGGATTCCTCCCCTGCATCCTCTACCTCTAATTCAATGCAGTAATGACAGTGCCACACAGGGAGGGAGGCAACAGCAGTGAGAGGCTGTGGGAGATTTAGAAATGTACGGCGTTTTCATTCTCTGTCACCTCTCCGTTTCTGTGTTCACGCACCTCAAGTCTTTGTTTTCTGGTCTCTATTCATCTGCCTAATTCTCCCAGCTAGATTTTGGTTTATTTCACAGTGAGCTCCATTGATCCCACCGAGAGACAATCGCAGGCAAGGCACCTCTTGCCAGACGCCTTTGTACCTTTCTTCTTCTCCTCATCTCTCATTTTCTCCTCTGTGCTCTGTGGATTTTGTGGCCTCATTATCAGCGGCGGCTGGTGAGTCAAGAAATTGGAGGACAGGAAGAAAACCAACCTACCACATCATGTTAGTTTACACTAGTTGGCTCACAAGATTTCTTAAAAACTTTTTTTTTATTCCCTTGTTTGCAGATTAACCATACAGGTATAAGAGAGTATTTATGAAGGGTGTGGATGTACAGGGCCATCAGGCAAATAATAACAAACTAGAGTTGCCAATTTATGAGCCGATGCAGTCTAATACAACAGCATTTCAATAAAGGTTATAAATAAAGTTTTTGGAGAGGTGTTGAATCAACTTTATGGCCATTTTGGAGGCTGTTTGTGTTGCTGTTGAATCACACTGCATTATCAACCCTCACTATAGCAAATACATGCAGTCAATAGCTAGGAATTATAGCACGGCTGTTGTGCTATGCTGCGTAAGATTTAGCTTGTGCACATCATAAAGAGGCATCTGAGCAAGACAAAACACACACATGCTTTTTGTTCTGGCAAAAGAAAACATCCCACAAGCTGTTTGTCATTGGTTCACCACGCACCCTCGATGGCTCTGTCAACTTCCTGGATGAACAGCTGCGGTTTCATGCCCGGTGTGGCTGTGTGCTCCCAGGTGCTTCCTTCTGAAGGTACCCCCAGTCTTCCAGATCAAAGTCATCATCCAGGAATTTTGAAATCCATTTTTTATCAAAATCCAGAAGTTGGTTTTAAATGTACAACTTGAAGCTTTAAAGGGAACCTCCCCCAAGCTGTGCAGCAGTCCGTCGCTCAAACTGAGATCCAGCCCCAGGTGAAGGGAGCGCAGCAGCAGGTCGGGCCCCACTCCATAGTCCTGCTGTGAGTCCAGCCCAGACAGCTGAGGGAGTGAGGCCCAAGGCTGCACCAGCGGAGCGGGGCTCTCCATCCACACCCCAGCAGCATCCTACCGCCCCGCTGTCCAAATCCATTCCTGCCTTTAGCTCAACAGTCCATCACGGCTGCTACAACAAGCTAACTGCTGGCTAAGTAGCTCACAACTGTGTTTTGGCCACAGACTGTATAAAACATGGGCGTAGTTGTGATTTTACCATAGGTAATTATGCATAACTTTAATCCTTATTGTAATTTGAGTGAGTTATATAAAAATTCACCCTGAGAACAGTTGTCCAGAAATCAGCTACAGAGATTAAAACTGTGACACCACACTGCAAACATGCTTATTTCTACTAAAGTTGGCCATTTTAATATGGGGGTCTATGGGGACTGACTTGCTTTTGGAGCCAGCCTCAAGTGGCCATTCGGGGAACTACAGTTTTTGGCACCTCGGCTTTGGCTTCGTTTTTCAGCCGCAGATGCTGCCACTTGGTTTTGGCCAGTACCAGATGAGCATGAAAAAAAATTAACTAAATCAAACTGATGAAGAAATCCTACCCAAAGGAGGACAGCAGTAGCCCCTGCTCGTCTCACAGACTGCCCTTTCCCCTCCTGCCTGCTCTGCTGCTGTCACTGTTAAAGCATTTCAGACAGAATTTGGTCATTTGCTTGGTGTATTTCAGCCTCTTTTTTATATTTTGATCTCCGTCTTGCCTCTCAAAAGCAGAGGAGGAGCATCCTCTTCTGCCTCTCCGGACCAGTCTCCCCTGCTCATTATATATAAACCGACAAGAAGCACAGACAGAAATAAAAATTATCCTATTTTTCACATTAGACTTCTAAGGGACAAACAGGCCTCAGCGGTCCTTAGGGGAAGCGAACCCCTCTGAGTGATGCCCCAGAACAAGCAGATCAAACGCCTCTCCTCCGGCTCCTCGCCTTTCTTCCTATCTCTATTTTGGTGTGCTTCTTTCATGTTGGGGAACAGTGGCTTAAGTGGCTCTATTGGAGCTCTCTGATGGGCTCTCAAATGAAGCCTGTGTGAGCTTGGGAAATAAATTGGTTTGTTCTTGGACTGTGATGCCCGTGGCGCCCCCTGCTGTTCCCTCTCTGATCTGTGCTGTGCCCGATGAAGGGGTTGAGTGGGTGGTGGGGGGGTGCAGGCAAAACAAAGTACACAAGGCTGGCAGGGAAGAGGTCAAGAGAAAAAATTGAATGGGATGAGTCATGCGACTTGCTTTGTCGGAGCATTTACATTTCATTTCAGTCGATGAGAGTTTTATACATGCAGAATGAACTCTTTGCATTTAATTTATTCACAATGGAGAGAGGGGCTATAGAGGAACATGCATAGACCCACAACTCCCCCATGTGGACATCCTGCACAAAACCGCTTTTTAAAAAGCTTCAATGAATTGACTTTTCTATTTCTATGAACCGACTTCTGTCAGCAGCGAAGCCCTAATATTCCAACAAATACAACCAACAAATACAGCTGCAGCTCTGACATAACTTTTCTTTACAAGTCTGTTTTCCTATGTCCAGTTTCCCACCACATTTCTGCTTCATGTATGCCAAAGAAACGCCGGGCAGAATGTATCAGATTGGTTTGCTCTTGCTTGAACAATCCACTTCTGAATTATTCATGTTTCTGTAAGATCTCTGTTCGTCTGTCTTCTGCATTCACATGCAGCCTTGAAGGGTCCTCGGCTTTTCTGTTCAGCTCATGTGAAAGGACGAGTTGCTGCAGTCAGTGTGTGTGGCGGCGATGTGTGTGTACCCATTGATCTGTGTGTTAGCATGTGATTGACCAGAGAATCTGGTCTTAGTGACTTGAACAGGAGGTTACAGAGTCCTTTTCTTTGGCTCTGTATGTTCGCATGTGTTTGATTCTGTTTATCTGCACATGTTATTTAACAGAATAATCAGTGCTTTAGATTTGAAAACAAGCACATCTGGTCCAGGTGCTGTGTGGAGTTAATGATTGCATACCACTGAAAGCCGCTTCTGCCTCTCTTGGAATACCAATAGCAGATTCATTACTCTGCAACAAGTGTTTCTTAAAATTTTATATCATTTCCACATATGGTGTCTTTGAAAATGTTACCATGTGGGTATTGCCTTTAAGTCTTTACAGTTTAGAACACTTAGACCATAACGTGCTGTTATTATATCGAATAAGAAAAAATGCCTTTTATATTTGGGCCATTAAATAACACATATACATCCCTTTCATTTGCCAAAAAGTCATTCACAGACAAAGAAGTCTGCACATGTTATCTCACAGTGAAGGTACCTACTGTATGTTTGGGCATAATAAGACCCCAGAAAGGTCTAAATCCCAGCTGGATGTGACAGAGAGAGAGCTAATGCTGTGTAAAAATGTCCTTTCACTTCCATTTAACTAACATTTCCTGCAGCAGATTACTGAGAAAATTCTGTTTATGATCACTTTTCAAGAAATTGGGAAAAGTCAAGAAGTTTCAAGGTGATAAACTATGTTATGTATGTCCAAGGAAGGTCTCCAGGCCTCCAAACAGTGCATTAAGGTTAAGTAAAAGTAGCATGACCTCCATAGAGATACAGCAGTACTACAAGTATTTTGCAACACAATGGCACCTTTGTGTACATAGCCTGCTATCATTTGATAATTATTGCTGCAGCTGCTACATTTTAATGCTACAGCAGGTTGAGATGAAGCTATTTTAATGACTTTCTGGCCTACTCTTGAGTAGTTTACCATGTAACAGTGGATTATTTTTTATAAGCCGATTCTATGTTTTATTTATAAGATTTTAATCTGCAAAGTAACTAATACAGCTGTCAAATGAATGTGGTTGAGTTAAAAAAAAACAAAAAAAACAAAAAAGCATTATTCTGCTCTGAAATGAATCAGGAAGCATAAAATGGGAATAGAGTGCTTCAAAAGTGCAGTACGTGAGTAGATGTATTCAGTTACATGGCATCATTATAGGAGATTTAATATAAGAAATTGTCGTTACTTAAAGATAAATATATGGTTTATGAGGTCTATCTCTATCTCAACCTCATCTCTTTCGATCCATTTTACTCTCCTCTGATGTCGTGAATTCACAGCTGTGTAATTCCATCACAAACACGGCCTCAGGCTCGTGTTTATACTGTAAAGACACCAAAGCCGATTATAACCCAGGCCGGAGGCAGGGCCGCAGAGGTGAGCCGCACATTTGATTGGTCGCCGGCGAACAAGGAAGTGCGAAGCAACCAATTGAACGGCGCGGAGATTTATCTCTGCCTATGACCGCCCGACCTGCTGTACCTGTCAACACAATGCACTTCTTCAATAAAGGTAATGAGTTTTCTGAATGTTTTTCTCCAGCAAAGCGGCTGTTTAACCGCTGCTGAAAAGGTTGTAAAAATAACGGAAGACCAATTGTCCCCTGTGACAGTCTGCGCGCTTTTATGAGCGAAGTTGTGCGCACTTTGTCCCTCTTATTATCAGCACCGGGCGGACTGTGGGAATGACATTCGCCGTCGCTCACAGGATGGAGTGGCTGCTCCAGCGGTGCCACAGAGAGCCTGGCCTCTACTCCGTCTTCCGGCCGGTGCTGCTCATGACATGTCTGGTAAGAGCCCCTGTGATTATTTCTCGGACTTTTCTCGTCATTTCTCATCTGAAAACTTTCAGAAAAGTCTCCAGAAACGCCTGACTGGAAGGCTTTGATGTCAGAAATGCTTGTTGTTAATTGTATTATTTCTAACATATTGGCGTCGGATTGCCGTGCATCTGTGTCTGGCAGTGATGCTGTGCTGTGCGGAGAAGTAGGACAGATTATAAATTGGTCACTGCGTCCAAGTCAAAGCCTATACTCATTTATCTGTGACAGACAGCACCAAAATAATAAGAGGATAAATGCTGAACCCAATCCAAACACGGCAATCCTCTGAGAGGGCAGCAGATAATTACATTCAGTTATATCTTTGCCTCATAACAACTTAAAATAACATCAAACATGTCCAAATCAGTGATGACATGCACGAACATCACCCACAAACCTGATCCTAAACTCTGCAAGGTCAGTTTGACATTTCAGCTCTTTGAGACATTCTTGTCCCCTGATGCACCCCTCCAGCTCTTGGTCCTGTTCGTGTCCATGTACCCTGGGTTGTGGTCCATCGGGGTCCACCTTCATTCGGCCTTCACGGGGAGCTATGTGCCAGGCCACCACTCAGTCCTGCTCGTCAACAGTCCCAACGAACAGGCGGCTAAGGACATTGGCAGGTACAGTCGAGAATCAGACAAGGTCACTTCGGACAGTCACGCTACTGTAAACCTTTTAACTGGTTTCACATGTAATTAAATGATTCAGCTCAAATATGTCAAAGAAAGAGTTCCACATCCTGGGAAACATGCATATTTGTGAATTTCCCCACCGCGGATCGATAAAGTGTTATCTTATTTGCTTTACTGTCGAGGGTTAAATGAGAAAATCGATGCGCAGTTAATGTGGAACTCGAGCTAGCAACTTGTTAGCTTATCTTAGCACAAAGACTAATAACAACTAGTCTGGCCAATGCAAAATCCAACTATCCCTTCAGTCTGGACGCCAATTAAATTCCCCTCCTTTGGTATGGATTTGAAAAGAGATTTAAACAAAGTCAAAGTCAGTCAGCCAGGCGTGAGTTTGACTTTTCTGTCGAGGGAAGAGATACGGCATTGTCAAGCCCACCACTGCAAGAGCGCTGTGTTTGCACTCTCATCTCCTTTGTTGGCATTTTAGCTGCATGTAAATGAGCTCTATTTACCACGTGTCAAGACAGAAAGAAGCCAAAGTGCGGGTGCCAGATATGTAAATCATCTCCTTCTGAGGCACCAGATAGAGGAAGGGGGGGCACGGCTGAGCTGGTGATAAACTATAACATCAGCTGAGCCGCAGCAGAGAGCAAAGTTTGCTATCTTTTTCTGGATTTAGTGCATAAAAGACCTTTCCTGCAGCCTGCTTGAGAAGCGCCATAATAAAGGGCTCCGTTTCGTGCTGTAATTGATAAAGAGCTGGTGGCTCGTGTTTAATTTTTCTTTGCTCTCTTTCCATGTCTGCCCCCTCTGTTTCCATCCACGCTCCCAACCATTCTGTCTCTTTTTCCAGGGCCATCATGGAGAGGCGGCTGGCAGCCAGCATTAACATTCTCTCCAGGACCTCCACAATGTAAATCATATTCGCCCCCCACCTTGACACAACATTGTACCCAGCTGAAGCAGCCAGTAAGCTGAGCAGCAACCAGCTTACTCATAATGTCTTTCACTCGAACACATATGTAAAATCATATGCTCTACATAGCCGGTTGCCTAAGAAACCACAAGCTGAATGGGCTGCATCTGAATGCTTTTATGGGTTTTCCCATCACTAGAAACTAAGTGGCAGTTAGCCTTCAAAGCGCTCATGTGTTTGTTTATGTGCACAGGTTAGCTTTCCTGTTAATGCACAACCACGCCAGGAGCGAGGAAACTCGGGGGGCAGAGGCCAGAGGGTAGCAGGATAGAAAAGGCACTGTTAAACCTGTTAACCAAACAGAGGTTTAGGCTAAAAATAGAGGATTATTTTAGGGAGAGGGAGGGGGTCGGGGTTTGATGTGCGAGTGCAGGTGTGTCATGAACGTTTTTCAGCATTTATTTTGACGTTTCGCACGCTTAAATATGGGTTCTTAGTTTGTGTTGTGCTGTCTCTCTCACACAAATAAAGCACCATGCTTAGAGCAAAGATGCAGCTTTGCGCTTGACACCATAAAAGCCTGTCAGGAGCAGTTTGACAGTATCACTGTAAGTCACTGTGGCCATAATAAATGGTTGGGCAAGGCTTGAATGCTGTGTTCTTCCAGAAAATACCGTTTTTCATGAGAGCATCAACACTGAGTTTAAAAGCTCTGCATCGTTGTCAGTCCCTACTAATTAAAGTCCTTCATGTGCATGCATAGTGCACATCCAGCTCTAACATCTTCTGTTTTCTGGCTCTTTAGGTACTATTGGAAAGGTGAAATCCAGGACGCAAGTGAAATTCTGATGGTAAACTTCCTGAGAAAGTCCTTTTGCGATCAACATGTACTCAACAGGCGTGTTGGAATAGAAAGCAGAACTGTAAGATGAGTTGTCACTGTTGTTGCAGCTGGTGAAAACAAAGACCTCCAGGATCCAGCAAGTCATAGATTACGTGAGGTGAGACGTTGCTTTATGTTATGGTCATTTCAGATGTTTGAAAACATAAAAGTACTCTTAAAGTTTCAGATTAACTCGATGCTTTCTACAGTAGCCATGCATTTAAGATTAAATGTGTTTATTTCCACCTCGGGCCTTGTTGTGTACATAAAAAAGCATATTTTGTAATATATTAGTGTTGCTCACACACTTCCTAATTTAATTTTGCTGTGTGTTAGAGTAATTCGAGGAAGTAGAACAAGATACAGTTGCTTCAGCTGAGTTTTAATAAAGCATCCACATTCAAAACCAGACACTTACCATTTTTGTTGTTTTATCATAGATGCAGCTAACTATACTGTCAAATAGCAGAAGCTGGTTGATGCAACTGTTAAGCCTGTACTTTCACAACTGTGGGGTGCCAGATGCAAGATCCCACATATGCACGACTTGAAATAACCATACCAGTACAACACCATCAAATAACCATTAAGAGATAATCATCTTTCCTCTCATTTAGCCATTTGTCATTGCAGCATCAGCCTATTAGACTTCCTGACGTGCCAAGTTGTTGAAATTGCATCGCTTACAGACCCTGGGTAATGGATTATCAGGACACCCAGCGGAGACAGGCCTCCTTGCAGTGTGACCTCTGTTGTGTTGCAGAGATGAATTTTAAAGCACCTCGCTTAAGTGCTTTAAGAGCTTCCTTTTCCTCAGGAAGCCTCGCTTCAAGTCAAATGCAATAATGGCAAAAACTGGGAAAGAAAGTCCAGGTTGAAAGTAATTGGTATTTGTTGCTGCTACCTGCTTTACCACAGTGCAGACGCCCATTTGCTCTCTGCTTAGCTGCTATTTTTGCTCCTATTTCACGTTTTTTCTTTCTTGTCTCAAACTACAAAACCTTAACAATAACTAAACCCGGTACCCTGAACAGAAGCTTGGTGGACTTCTGAAATTCTCAATTGTGCCCTTGAATGCACAACGCCTCCCTGTTCATCAGAATCGATGAAGAGCACAGACATTGTTGCAGAAGATTGTCATATTCAGACAAGGATCTTCGAACTGGAGAAGCTCTTCTAAACTCTGCTGGTGAGTTAGCTCATCAGAACTCATCTCGAAAAGATTTAAATGAGCAGCAATCTCTAGATGAGACCAAGAGTCACTGAAACAAAACCAGTGAATGCATCTGCTATGAATGGGAATTCTGCCTGCTGGGTGCAAAACCTAAAGATAAGACTGTACTCCCACAGAGGGCAAAATTCATGTATTCAGCTCAGCAAACTTCAGCCTGGGACTTCTGGCAGAAAGCCAAAGGTGGGCATAAACACAGACCACACTCACCTCTGACAGAACAACCGGCTAACAGGTTCGAACCATGAATAAATCTCCATTAGACAGAAGTGAAGATGAAAAGGTGGAACTCTAATAGTGCAGTTAAAACATCTGTATCTCAACTGATTGAGGAACAACCCCAAATAAATCATGTTATTCTACATGTGAAGGCAGCTGATATTGTCAGAGAGATGTCAGATGACCTGTTTAACTAACTGGAGCCCAGTTTGGTATTAGTGGACCACTGCCAATGGGCAACAGAGCGATCAACAGGTTCAGCTGACTCTTATCACTGAATACATGGCTCAGCAAAACCTGCCGTCTGAAGGGGATCAGCTGTATTGATAGCTGCAATCTGTTCCGGGGACGTAGGCGTTTTTTCAGGGCAGGTGGCTTTCATCCAAGCAGATCTGGAGTTTAAGTACTGATGGACCATTTGTGGCTCAGCCTGCGATACCCATCGGTCAGGCCCAAGATGGCGCACGGCAGCCTCGGGACTGCAAAGACAAAACATCACTGCCTTCAGTGTCAGCCTGTTGACAAGCAGCTCATGAATCTCTCTCCTAATTCCTCCTTCCTCTCCCCCGCCTCGCCCCTTGTGGGATTCACTGAACTCATACGTTTAAGCCTCCTGTTACTGCCACGTCATCTGTTTCTGCCCATAGCGAGCACATTCTGTAACACCAGCCTTACGGAGAGTGATGATAATGGATGCCAGTAAACTGCGCTGCCATGTCTTAATTCACAAATCAGCACCAGGGATTTTGCCTGGCATCAGCACAGAGAGGAGAGAAGATGTGAGGACATAGAGGGTCCCTGCCCCAGTTCTAGTGCCCCCAGTACACCTCTTCTTCCTTCTTTCCACTGGGCACCTACTGGCCTGTGCGGTGGCCCGTTGCCAAAGCCCAAACCAGGCTCTTCTTCTGCACTTAATGCTCCTCATAGAGTGAAAAAAATGTACTCAGCTAAATCTGCAGGGATCAAAGTTGATATAAATTACTGACAAAAGAGCTTTAATGAAGTTAACTGTCACATCGAGTGATAATATATCAAGAGTAAAGCAAATGACTTGTGTCTCAGCAGGATTCAGGAAAGCTCGTCAATACTTTTGTCTTCAGTAGGCTTGACTGCTGTGATGCTGCCTTTAAGTCTCTCTCTGAAAAGTCTATAAGCAGCTGCAGGAGAGTGGATCACACTGGCTTCCTGTGTGTGAAAAATGGATTCACACTGTTGAATGGTATAGGGCCAAAATACACTTCTGATCTGCTGCTCCATTATGAACAAGAAAGGCTTCTCGGATCGCCTGGGCCAAGTCTGCTCGGTGTCCCCAGAGTCGCAGCTAAACAGGGAGAGGCAGCATTCAGTTTTTATGGACCGCACATCTGGAGCGAGCTCAAAAGTTTAATTTAGGATTATTTATTCAGATCTTACACAGCACTGTCATTTTTATTATGTCTTTTATATTGCCTTGTGTTTGTTTTATACCTTATCTTAATGCATTTATGTTTCAAGTAAAGTACTCTGAATTGCCTGTTGTCAAAAGGTGCTAGACAAATAAATTAGCCTCGCCCCATACAGAAATGGGTTTCTGCTGTAGAATTCATCTGCATGGAGAAATCTGATGTCTCATCTGACATGTTTGTGTTTGCGTGGGTCCCTTCAAGGTCTGCTCATCCCTATGCAAACCCAGAAGTCCTCAGCTTCCCGGTGGAGGACGGCAGCCTGGATTACATGAAGTGGATGGATGAAGCCATACCAGACGACTGATGCATCATTAAAATCAAAGCTGATCTCTGCATGGACTGCAGCCAAACGAGCAAGCCGAGCCCTGTGCACACGCTGGTGTTTGAAGGCTTTGGGTCGAAGGGTTCAGAAAGAACAAAAGTTCAATACTTTACATTTTTACTATTCTGTTGCTCTGACATTTTCACTGCAAAGTTCACTTCGTGCTGTGGAGATTCACCAGTTTCTGTTTTTACCAAAACCATAGAAAGTATCTTCTTCTGATTGACAGGCAGGTGTGAATTAACACTGCATAACAGACCACCTCAAACATAGATCCGGTCGACCGGTCAGTTTGAAGTCAGTGCACAAAATATTAGGCTGGATGTAACCATAACTGTCCTTCTGCTGTGCACCATTTGACCAAACATGGCGCAAACTGACTACAAATGGAATTTTAAAAATGGATGACAGCTTGAACAGCCTGTCGAAAGTAATCATGGAGTGAGTGAGTGAGATAATAAGGTTCCTGATTTACACTCTGCATCATGCATTCTTTGCCTACGCCTCATTAGGCTTTATTTCTTCTAAACTGTTGCACCTCTTAAACAGATGACATTATCTTTTAACAGCAGGGACCTTTGAGCATTTGCATTTCATGAAACATGCTCTGCAGTTCTGCTTTTTTTAATGCACTCATTTACGATCATATCAATCTTTCAGGTAACCATTTAGGTTTGCCTGTAAGGTGCTTTAAAGCTGTTGACTTCCAGAAAGAGCA